>NC_141045.1:29542500-29735000 GCF_052040795.2 Danio rerio | reverse complement strand
TTAGTTAATATTAGTTTCAGTATTAGTTTGTTTTTTTTTCCTAAATGAGGATATTTGTTAGGTGCAAGATTCAAAATCAACAGGATAAATCATTCATTCATTCATTCGCCACAGCAGAAGTTTTCATGCAGCAGATGCCCTTCCAGCCCCAACCCTCTGGGATTTTCCATCTCTGGGAAACATCCACACACACATTCACACACACACACCCATGCACTACGGACAATTTAGCCTACCCAGTTCACTTGTACCGCATGTCTTTGGACTGTGGGGGATACCAGAACACCAGGAGGAAACCCACCGCGGACACAGAGAGAACATGCAAACTCCACACAAAAAATGCCAACTGAGCCGAGGATCGAACCAGCGACCCAGTGACCTTCTTGTTGTGAGGCGACAGCACTACCTACTGCGCCACTGCTTTGCCCTCAACAGGATAAATATTGTATAATAAAAACTCAGTCATACATTTTTTGAAAACATGAACACTATTATCTACCACAACCATCTACCCATCCTCAAATTCAAATACAACAGCCCACAAACCTGCAGTCTTAGGTACAATATGTGTTCAAGGCTGCTTCTAAGGTTAGGCAGAGTAGTGATGGGCAGGGCCGGATTTACCAATGGGCAATATGGGCACAGGTCCAGGGGCCAGTCCGCACTTAGATTTTGCTTACTCTTCATCACGAGGAAGACAAGTAGGAATCATTAATAAGTGTGTGTATTATGGAGGACATGAATTACTAGAACTGGATTGGAGAGGTGTTATCCAAATCATGTGCATTATAAGTTTGTAGAAGTTATACATTAAAAAATATCCTTAAATATAAATTTTAGTACTGCTTCAGTGAAGTTGAACAAGTATATTAAAATCCATTAATTTCCCCTATAGTTGTATTAGTATTTTTTTTTCAAAGTGTTCTTTAAATGCTTTAAAAATAAGTTAAATCTTTGTAGACTAGAAATGTATGTACTGTATATCATTACTTTTAAAAATGTGGGCAATACATTATAAATAAATTTTATTTAACAAATATTATATTAATATTATTTTTAATTCAACTATAGAGTGCAGCTAAAGGGAGCCTTTAAGACATTGTGCCCAGGGGCCTCTAAAATATTAATCCAGTCCTGATGATGGGAAGTTCAGATTTCTAACGCGAATGTTATGACTCAACATTATGTAGTCAGCAACAGTAATTTCAGTCAGTTAAAACATCAACATGATCTGAATAATGTCTTACAGTTAAGTTTTGCAACCCAACTGAATCATGATTCACTTATTCAAATTCCATTACGATTGACTGTTATGAAATAAACTTGCGTTTTTCTCCAGATCCTCTCATTTAAGCCCTTGGTTTACCCGCGCTGCTGTTGTTCCAAGTTCAGTTCAGTCAAACAGCGGGCTGTACTGTTTTTGTTTGGTTCACTGAATCACGCATGTGCAGTAGTATCGGTTCACCACTTCTCAATGTAACTTTGCTGTTTTAATAACTGAATGAGAGTATATATTGGATTATTTAGAGTCAGAGGGGGGCATTAGGCTTGTTATAAAGTAAGTAGTTGGTGGATAAGTGCTTACTGGAGATGCGAATCGTATCAAATGATTCAGTCCGATTTGGTGAACAAGTTCAACCAGTTCACTTCTTAGAAGATTGGGTTAAAAAGATTTGATCGCGATACAGAATTAAAACCCATTACTGGGCACAAATGTGTTAAAAGTAATAGTTTTAAGTGTCTGTATTTAATGTTGTCACCGTGCTGCTATCATGTACACACGTTGTTTTTTTCACTAGAACAACAGCGAGGATGACTGGAGGAGAGCTGGCTCGATCTGGTCAGTGGCAGCAGGATACACTAAGGTGCAAAAGTGTCAAACACAAACACCTGCAGCGCGGATTATATTTACTTCTAAAAGGCTTACAGTAAGATTATGTATTAAATACATTTACAAATACGAAAACTAAGGAGTTTTTTGCAATTGTTTTAGTTAGTTTCAGTTAGTTTTGTATGTACACAATATAGTTTCAGTTAGCTCTAGTTTTTATTTTTATTTCAGTTAACGACAATTATTTAACATTTTAGTTTTCGTTTTTTCGTTCGTTTTTATTAACTATAATAACCTTGATGGAAAATGAAATAAATGTTCTTGGCTGGTGGATGAACAAACAATCCTACTCAAAACCTGCAAAATTAGCTAGATCAGTAGTGCATCCCGGCAAGTAGTGGCAGCAGTGAAAGGGTGTTTAGTGCTGCTGGACACACAATCAGTGAGCGCAGGACCGTGCTAAAGCTATCTACAGTGGATTCAAAAAATATATAACTAAGGCCCCGTTTACACTAGTGCGTTTTAGTTTGAAAACGCATAAGTTTTGCTACGGTTACGCCATCCGTCCACACTACGCCGGAGTTCTCGAGCGCTGAAAACGGAGCTTTTTGAAAACGCTGGAGAGGCCGTTTTCATTCTAAAACGCTGCTGCTCCGTCTCAGTGAGGATGGGGAAAGACGGAGACATCTGAAAACGGAGGCGGGGCTGCAAACGTTCGCCTATCTGATTGGGGCTTTTCCTCAATATTAAGTAGCCCACACACAGTTCAGTCTCGCATCCTCTTCTTGTAAGTTAAGACTTCGCAAGTTTGATCAAGGCTGCAGTCTCCCCCTTTTCAGTTTGATATGGAAAACATACCGAGGACACGGGTAAATCTTCAAGGGGAACAGTGTACTTTATAACTTCATTCACATCACCTTGGCTACGTTGTTTCACTTTCTCAACAATAAAATGTAAACATGATTTAAGGAACTGCCTATTTTCTTTTTAATATTAGCAACTTAACAGACAGCATAAATGTTGAGGCGTCGTGCTGCATATATGGGCGTCATCTTCACTGTGTGGATATTTATAACAAAACGGAGCCTATAACAACTGCCTCCTTTCAATTTCAGTGAAAATACGAAACGCACCCTCTCTTTTGCTGAATATCAGTTTTTATAATCGATAATTATAAAAGTATAACACACAATAAGTTTAAACATTGTAGGAAATACAGATGAGCGATCAATCAATGTACCTGGATTAATCATTAACTTATCTTTGCGCTTAACCAAAACATGTTACCCGTGAACAAGTAACTTAATAGATTCCAATGACCAAAGTCAGGGAATTGGCCTATGTCGTTAGATAAAGACAACAACATGAATGAAATATCACGTTTAGCAAATATAGTGAGATTAGATCCAGCGGGAGATGCGTGATGAGCAATCCGACAAGCAGAGCTCTCATCTGGGTAGAAATGCTGGAGCGCTTGCCCGAGAGTGTGTGTGTGGTCACGTGATGGGTTTCAGCGTTTTGGTGTGGACGGAGAGCTGTTCAGAAACGCTGGGTAAAACGCGAGTGTGGACGCGAATCGTTTTCATTCTACAACGCCGTTTTAAAACTAAAACGCACAAGTGTAAACGGGGCCTAAATATTAATGAAATCATAAATGCACAATGTAGACAGAGTTTATGCACTAATGTTGGCATTATTCTTTTATTATTCAGCTTCACTGTTGCTTTAAGGCCGGATTGTAAAGAAAAGTGGCAAAACAAATCTTGCAGAGCCTTTATCTTAATTTCGTTATTGCCAAAAGCCAGTCATAATTTAGAATTTATGTTAATTTTATGTTATTTGTTAAGAAAGACTTGTTTTTATTGGTTTGTGGGCTAATTTAACGGCTAAGTGTATGTACTGTACCTAGGGTGCTGAGAGGACTTATTTTATTTCTTTGTTCCAACTTGTAAGTGGCATATAGCCACATTTATTATGAATAAATTAAGTAAAAAAAAACATATAAACGACTCATTCTTAAAAAAAGGCAAAAGAACTGTGTGCATTTAAATAATGATTGGCTGTAAACAGGTTTGGGCTTTTAAAAAGTTGTCAATCAAAGTATACTTGTCGGGCTTTGGTTGAATTCTGTCGGGCCTAACTTTTAAGACCTAATTACAGTTCTACTATGGTATTCATTTCTGCATCCTAAAACTCAACATTTATAGCTCACCTCTTAGTCGCTGGCATTATCTTTAGCAGGTACAGTGCTACTCTAATGCTTCTCTCTCAGGAATGTCTATGCTAATGAGGGAGAGATCTTCACTAATGGGCAAGACTCTCTCCCCCTGATGACATCTACAAAGAGAAAATGTCAATCAAAGAGTTTCTGCAGACAAAGTGTGATGATAAAAATAGAATTAATGAATTTTTACCATTAGAGGCTGACTATATTTGCACATTGTTGCAACACAACTGTGTTTACATGCCTAAGAAAAAGATTTTTTGCATAATAGTTCCCCTATAAAATTCAATAGTATGACAGATCAGCTGATTAACTATCAAACTATTCGGAAGGATGAGAAAACAGAAACGTATTGAAAGTTTCTCAAAATAATTTTATAGAGCGGGGCACATCACATCTGTGCAACCGGTGCGTGAAAGAAGCGCTTGATGCATCACAGGGACACAGAGCGCAGCCCTCTGGTATTTGCAGGAAGAAATCAGTGTGTTGAGGATCAGTGCGTTGAGGATCTGTCTAATGTATTATTGAGCCTTTTCTAATTAAAAAATTTAGGTAGACCTACTTTGTGTGTGAAGAGCAGGAAAAGCAGGTAATAACCATATCTACTTCAGCGTTGCGAATGAGTTCTGCTGATCTAACAGATTTTTAAACAGATTTAGAAACAGCAATTAACTAATTGTTGCAGGTCAAAATTAACACATTCAATGCAAAACTAAATGCATTTCTCCACTGATTATTTAAAATAATAGGAACAAATTGTCTTGGAGAAAGTTTTTCTCGTTGTCATAAATGAACGTGACACACAGTTTGAATTGTGAATGAATGGAGAATGTGTTTGACAGGCGCAGTGGAGGGAAGTGCACATGAATTTAACCACGTGAATAATTATTTGTACTTCACAATAAACTATCCAATGGCTTCAGAACATTTGGGATATAGTAGGCCTACAAGACAACTTTCTAATGCATTATAATAGGCTACCTTCATTGCTTTGTTTGCTAACAAACACAAAATATGACACACGTGCAAGATCGGATTTGGATCGGTACCAGCTGGCCAATACCCGACCCAGCAAAAGTATGCGGTATATTCAATCCAAGTATCGGAATTGGTGCATTACTAAGCAATGCACCAATAAGGTCTGCAAAATATTGGAAAAATCAGACTTTGCGATATTTTGTTTTGCTGCATTATACAGTTGCGACAAGAAGATGATTTAAATAGCTCAATTTGGAAAGATTTCATATATTTAGATCGAGTGGGATGATCAGGTCTATTTCTATACAGTATATCTGCATAATTTCTAATAAAATACAAGCAAAAATAAATAAATAAACAGTGCTTTATAATTTTAACAGAATTCAAATACAGAAATTCAAGAACAATTAAATGTAAAAGAACACGGCTATCATTGTATAAATAATAACATTTATATTTAATAGTATCTTTTTAACTTTAAGTAATCTAATCCTGTGATGTGACTTGCAGATAAACAAATTGTGATATCGATGCTCAAACGATTTATTATTCAGGCCTAATATTTAATCAAAATTTTGTACTGATACACAGATGTCTTTTTTTTTTATTCAGTGGGTTTTCTTTTTTACCCAACTTTATATATGTAATCTAATTCTCTATTTAAATAGCAGCATTTCACCAGTTCCTAATGAGTAATCAGTAGCCCAGCAGTGCACAAAACATACACATACATGCATGCATACATACATACATACAGTACATACAGCTGAAGTCAGAATTATTAGCCCCTGAATTATTAGAGCACTTGTTTATTTTTTCCCCAATTTCTGTTTAACAGAGAGAAGATTTTTTCAACACATTTCTAAAGATAATAGTTTTAATAACTAATCTCTAATAACTGATTTATTTTATCTTTACCAAAATTACTGTAAATAATATTTTTAACATATATCTTTCAAGTCTCTTCTATACAGCTTAAAGTGATATTTAAAGGCTTAACTAGGTTAATTAGGTTAACTAGGCAGGTTAGAGTAATTAGGCAAGTTATTGTATAATGATGGTTTGTTCCTTAGACTATCGAAAAAAAATAGCTTAAAGAGGCTAATAATTTAGTCCATAAAATGGTGTTTAAAAAATTAAAAACTGCTTTTATTCTAGACAAAATAAAACAAATAAGACTTTCTCCAGAAGAAAAAAAATATTATCAGACATACTGTTGAAATGTCTTTGCTCTGTTAAACATCATTTGGAAAATATTTTAAAAAGAAGAAAAAAATTCAAAGGGGGCTAAAAATTCTGACTTCAACTGTATACATTAGGGCTGCTCGATTTTGGAAAAAATCATAATCACGATTATTTTGGTCATAATTGTAATCACGATTTTTCAAAACGATTATCAGTTAAAGTCAAAATTATTAGCTCTCCTGAGAATTTTGTTTTTTTAAATAACTATTTCCCAAATTATGTTAAACAGAGCAATGAATTTTAACAGTATTTCCTCTAATATTTTTTTTCTTCTGGAGAAAGTCTTATTTGTTTTATTTTAGCTAGAATAAAAGCAGCTTTAAATATTTTGAAACCCATTTTAAGGTCAATATTATTAGCCCCCTTAAGCAATATATTTTTTGATTGCCTGCAGAAGAAACTACTGTTATACAATGACTTGTCTAATTAATCTAGTTAAGCCTTTGAATTGCACTTTAATCTGAATGCTTGTATTTTGAAAAACATCTAGTAAAAAGAAATTAAATACAGATAAAAAATTTATTAAGAAATTAATACATTAAAATAAAAATATAAAACAAACTGTGATTTAAGCATCTTCACCCTAAGAAAAACACTTCAGCTACAAAAATCTTTCAGTCAAGAGCAGTAAGGAATGGTCTCATCGTTTGATTATTGATAAAATAGGCGGCAGCATTTTGCACTGTCACTTTAATGGTTTCTCTTTCACGTGTCTTTTGATTCTTAACTCGTTTCTTTATTACGCAAATGAGGGTTAATATGAATAATCACTAATCATCGCGTTTTGACATCTATTTGACCATTAAAGCGCTCATGTTAAGATTACTTTAGATGTCTGCGCTCCTCTGCTCGTCTCAGTGTGCGAATGAGACTGAATGCTGACCGCGTGCTTATGCGTGTGCGCGTGTTGCACACAAATATAAGCACGTGGTCTTTCGCGCTTTTGTTATGATGCAATAATCGTTTATCTCGATTAACGGTTTTTCATAATCGTTAGAAGCCATAATCGAAAATCGAAATCGGATTTTCGATCAATTGCACAGCCCTAGTATACATGTATACATACATACATACATACATACATACATACATACATACATACATAGATACATACATTCATACATGCATGCATACATCAGGGGGTCAAACTCAGTTCCAGGAGGGCCGCAGCTCTGTACACTTTAGTTCCAACTTTAAGGATGTACTCACAATAGCAGTAGCAAAGCGATAAGCGGTCGTTCATCCACTGAGAGTGAGCGACGTCTGGCGACAGGGCCCTTTGACAACTAGGTGAGCATGTCGAGCGATGCAACAAACTTAGGAATCCATCAGATTTATGCAAATGAAGAGCGACTTTCTTGAGCTACAACCAATAGGAGCACCAGTAAAGCTCAGAGGTCAGTTGTATTCTTGATGCTGTAGACCTACACAGACCTGCATTTGCAACAGGTCGCCATTCAGAGCGACAGGCAGATGCAAAGCTGCTGCTAGTGTGAATGAGGCACAATTTGTGTAGCGTGATGACTTTCATGAACATTTATGAGCATCAAAAGTGATGGCTCTGTTCAGCAAAAGACTTGTGTGCACCGCGATGCAGACAATTCGATAACAGTTTGGTACTAATAGATCATAACCGGTTATTACGTACTAATGTCATTTATCTCCTGCGAGTGATGTCGCGGGAGAATACTATGTCGAAGGAGGCGAGGACGAGTAAGTAAAACACTCCTACTACCGATGAAAAAAGCAGATAATTGTCCACAATTCACTGCTTGTAAGTTTACTGGACAGTCTTTTACTGACACTGAAGGTAGTATACAGCACATGAGCCGCTATTTCACTACTAAGGAAAAATGCTGCAAAATTCCATCGTTTTTTTTTTTTCGAAAACAAAACCAACTTAACCCCGCTGAGAAATACGTGTCATATTATTACAATTATGCAGCGTTTTGACCGCCTAATACTTAATTTGTTTTAGACATGTAAATACACACAAGTACTAGTAAAACAATATATTAAGAGTTTGTAAAACACAAGGAAGTCTAACAATCCATTCAAACATAATTTGCAGAGGTGTTTTATTTATATCAGATACACATTACACATAGTGAAAGTAACTATAAAGTTGAATCTGCTCTTCTCTAAGTTCACCAGCCACTCACGCATACATTTGGGGAGTAACTGGTAAATTTACTTGCTGAATCCCATGTGTTCTGCTTTTTATGAATAAGGCAAATGTATGGCTGCAAGTAAACATGGCGACACCCATCTCACGTTATAGATCACAATCATTTACATGTTTATGTGAAATGGTAAAAATTCTGTTTGAGAATAGATCTTTTTAAGATTATTTTTCTCAACCAATTCACAAATAATTTAATTTGTTTTAATTAAACTTAAATTAAAATTAAATTTCTTATGCTATTTCATGTGTCTATTATGTATCTTGATTTTAAAATAATTAAATATTTGTATTAAAAACAGGACAAAACTACTTGTTTTTTATTTTATAATAATAATAATAATGATTATTATTATTATTATAACAGCTCAGGGATGAGTTTATTTTTTTTTAATAAACGGTTGGAAATTGATGTTTGTTTTTTATCTTATTCAAAAAAATAATAAACAAATGAATCGATTATTAAAATAAACGTTAGTTGCAGTCCTACCCGCTGGTGTGTTCGTGAGGTAACTCTTCCTCTCTTCGCGACTGATCCAGAAACGAGCGTGCCATGGTGCGAGTTTTCTCCACTGCATCTATTACGGATTACCCATGATAACCGCGCATTATGCACATATAGACTATAACCACGGCTGTTCTTCCCGTATCACTCATCGGTGAACAGCGCTTCTGTTTTTAAAGCTAATCGCAGCCCTTTCTGTTGAACGGTTAAAGACAATGACCAATCATAGGAGTGTAAGAACTCGATTGACAGTGCTCAAAAAGCAAGCTGGATAATATTTACATTAGTTGATTTGCTATAAATGCTCATGTTGTCTTCATGTATTGGAGTTTTGTTTAAAACATTCTAAAAGAGTGTTTTCTTTGAGCAGGTAAAATTAGTGATTAATAAAAAATTAGTGCTGCACAATTCTGGCAAAAATGTGAAACACAATTTTTTTGTTTAAAATAAAGATCACAATTCTTTCTCATGATTTTGTAAACGTAAAATAAAGGTTAATATAATTAGCCTATTATTATTGTTAATTCTCAAACATATGGTAAAACAACAACAATAATATTAGGCCTATGTTTCGGTCTACTGTTGCTTAAAATGCAAAATTTTGTATTATGGTGGACTTGAACAGACTTTCAATACGTCCTGTTTGTTAATTCACAGTAAAATGATGACATCAGAATATAACTATTCATAATTTTAAAGTTTATTTATTATGTTTAAGACATGTGCTTGTCATCTGTCATTGACAACATTATTAGGCCATTATATTTCTATTATATATAGGCTAGGGTTATACTGACACAGTAAACATTTATTTTTATCCCCAACACTTTGTTTGCTATTAAAGAAAAAACATATCAAATGCTTGTTGTAATCATAACTCTAAAATGCGAAATGATCATTTAAAAGATGTGCGCACAGGTTTAACTTTCACATCCGAGTGCGGCTCATGGTTGCAGTCACTGTGAGAAAAAAACACATACATGCAAATCAAACCTTCCGCACTATCGCTCTGTGCAACAAACTGAACGTTATTTAAAACGTTATTACCTGTAATTTACAGCATATGCAGGTTGTGTTCACCAAAGTAGGCGTCATGCGTGCACGTGGCCGTTCTCAGCAGTAAACAAACAGTGTGTCAGCTCGCGTGCGATTTCGTGACCATGAATACATCATTACATGAAGACAGAAATGACATTTTGGGTGAACTTTACCTTATAAATACAGTATGTGACACTTTTAACATAATTTGAAGTTGTCAATGTTGCTGTGAAGACTTGTGTGGCCACCTTTTCTTCTCTCCTGACCTTGAAAATATAATTGGCTAATTTGTAGAAAAAGCTAAATTAGGATCGTGTGTAGGGTCGTTATCTTTTTCGATTAATCATGCAGCCCTTGTTCATATATCTGACTGCTTGTATTAAAGCACAAAATTGTATTACAAATAATGTATACACATTAATATATGTATATATTTTCATACAGCTTTTTGATGTGTTGTGAAGCAAAAATTGAATTATGTATGGAAAGCATCGTCAATGCACCGAGATGTGCAGTGTTTTCGGCGTCCATGTTAACAGATTAGAGCTTTCATACCGCACGCAGCAGCAGCGCGTCAGAGCGAGGCGTGAGCGTCGCTGAAGCAGCAGTGCAGCGATAGTTTCGGCGCTGGGTCTACTGTCTATTTTTGACGCGCTGCTCATGCTCAATTAAAGTGACAGTGCATTGATAATGACCAAAACACATTGAATGACAGTAAAAAGCAATTTTACCCAATAAATGCGTTAATAATGTCAAATGGTTTATATATAGTCATTCAAATTAACTTAAAACGATTAAAAACGGCAACAAACATTTATTTAGGCCCGAACTACAAAACCAAATGTAAAACAATTTTAGTATCAGTTTTGCTTAAGTTGCACACTAGTGTTGTAGGAGAGGGGAAATAGAATATTTACGGGATTTGTAGTCCATAGCGAAGTGTATTGTGGGTAGTGTAGTTCGACACACATGCTTGATTATGTGAGCTCGCTGTGTTCTGTGCAGCTGAGCAGAGGAAGAAAGTTTTAATCGGCTTTGTTCTATGTTCACTCGAGTTATTCCTACCGGGAGCTGTTTGCACTGTGAATCTGACAACACGAAAATAAGTAAAAGAATGACATGCATTGGTTACTTTTGTCCGTCTCATCCTCTGCACGAGCATGAATTAACGAGCTGTTATTCTGCCGCTGGACATCACTGAAGCGGAGAAAGTAAAACTAGTTTGATCATGTATAAATATCATTATAACTATATTGTATAAATATTATCATAACTAGGTCTACAGCAACCTGATAATCAAAAAACAAATGACATGATATCACAGGCGATTGTCTTCTGACAGTAGACACTTCTCATATAATTTAGCTTGAGAAGCATACAGTACTATTAGATCTATAAAATTTGTAAAATTAACATTTGCAGGTTAAAGAAACAGCATAGGAGGGGCCTTGGTGAGGATGAAAAGTTTAAAAAGTGTATTTGTATATAGAGAGACATGGGTAACTAGATAGAATAGACAGAGATAGGTTGATCTCTGCAGCAGCTGCCAAAGAGCTGCACGCTGCAGACGCAGCTGGTGTGAAAGGCAAACGCCTGCGTGCTGCTACTGCTCGACATACGCGCTGCGCAAGCTCTGCTCACGCGCCGCTGACGCTTGCGGTGTGAAACAGGCGTAAAACTTAGGCAATGTTTGTCCCAGTATGCGTGTCAAAATGCGGATGAGTCTAAAGCAATGACTGTACAACCGAATTGTTGCCAGACGTCTGATTTTGAGAGGATGGGCCATCCTCTATTTCAACTCCACTCATCTTGGTCTGCTAACATTACTGCTGCTGCAATATGAACTCACGTGCGACAGCAGGTGGAACGTAGCTCACGTGCAAACAGCTCAACTAAAAAGAGAAAACGGACGTCGTATCGTAATGAAATCGTCATAATGCCACGATGCATATTGTGACATTTTTGCATCGCAATAAATCGTACAACGATAAATCGTTACACCCCTAGTCTTTTATAATAAGGCACCGATACCGATAAAGTACTGAGTTTCGGTACCCATCCCTACAGTTAAGGTAGCCTGTGATTGTTAAAGAGAAACCAAAGATAGCAACATCAAACCTTAACACATCTGTGTGAGGGGTCAGAGGTCAGTGTGAGTTGTCCAATAGATGTGAGTTGGAGACAAGAAGGGACCTTGGTGTCTAAGTCAGATGAATTGTTGACTTTTTCTACAGGCATGCCTTTGATTATATCTGTAAAAATACAAAAAAGTAATTGATATACGTCTATATATACACATATATGTTGACAAGCAAAAAACAGTCATAACTTGGATGGACTAAAGCAGCATACCACATGTTAAAACCTTTCAGAAACGGTTAACATAACCAAAAACAGATATGGTTGGCTAATTAAAAAAGCACAAGCAGCATACAGTTGAAGTCAGAACTATTAGGGTATTGTGTGTAGAATTTTGACAAAATAAATTAATTGAATCCATTTTGGAATAAGGCTGTAACATAAAAAATGTGGAAAAAGTGAAGCACTATACTTTTTGGATGCACTGTCTCTATTAAATTAATGCTTATTCAGTTATAATAAAGTAATTAAATGAATACATGCATATCCAATATCATTAAGCACACTTTTTTGCAATTATTATCTCCAACAATTATGCTTTAGCATTGGTTGATTATATGAAATGATGTGTCTTTGTTTAAAAACTTTATGCAAAAGAGCAGGAACTGATCACACAGAAAAAAGCAATTATCCAACATAAGTACCGGCATCATGCAATGTTTGAGGCAACATTTGCATCTGCAAATGCTGCTTTTAATAGAATAAAATGATTAAAAACACAATAAAGACACACAAAGTATTTACACATGAAGTATTCAATTCTTAATCTAAGTATTTTGAATTCTTAACCCTATGCACAATGCTGTACCTCATAACAACATCAAACGATGAAACATATTTACACCTCTAAACAGGAAGAGCAGCAGAGAGCTGGAAGTGGAACCAATAGGCTAAGTCTCAACTCCCTTGACAATGGCAACACACAGATTTGAATGTATCTGTTGAGAATACCACCTGACTAGTGGTCCCCAGATAATTCATGTTTAAAGCGAGAGAAAGAGTGCGCTAAACTGAGTGGGCTTATGGGTAATCCATCTTCACTGACCTTGAAGAGTGTTTTTTAAATAAAACTCAACATGATAATCATGTGTGAACGGAAAGTCAACCCCTGACCTGACCTGACCTCTCATTCCAATGAAAAGCGGATAAATCCAAACAATTTCCACTTGACTGAAAGCAGACTCAATGAATCTAAGAGTCGTTTAAAAGGACTGAAATTAACTCTGTCAGGTGTCACCTCACCTTCATTCAGAAGTAGAGAACCGTGACAATCATCAGTGACTGAACTAAACTGATGTTCAAATTCCTGGTCCCAAATCAGTCACTGCAAAAAAAAATTGTATTTATAAGGCTTGGCATCGCGAATACATTTCTTGCAACATCCAGTTACTCGCCCCCAGACAACATACGGAAGACATCATTACACAGGGCATCAGGATGAACCGTAGTGATGTTGTTAGTGCTTATGAATATTCCTACGCATTTCTCCAAGGCACTCCAAAAAGGAAATTGAAACCTCCAAAGTGGAACGGAAAGGAACTAAGCCTGCACAAAGTGAATTAGGCTTTTCTGTTAAAAGCACAGAATTCAGCAAAACACAGAAAAATCAATACATGGTGTGTCTAATTAATTCCTGAAGGGATTCCTCAACTCCAAACAAGAATTAATTAACCCAGACAAGACATTATTTTGCCCTTTCTAAAACCAGAACCACAAAACCAAAAGATTCAAAAGGAACTTCACCAATTAACACCATAAACACACTAGGGTTGTCCAGCCTGATCTCACGAGAAAACGTAAGTATTTTATGTTTTGGCAGTTTAGTGGCTAATTCGTACGAATTCGTACAAGTTCAGTCGTAAGAAAATGTACGATTTTAAAAAGGAGGCGTGGCACCTAAACCCAACCGTCATTGGGGGATACGCAAATCATACTAAAATGTACGAATTATATCGTACGAATTTGTACGAATTAGCCACTGAATGAAAAAGTTACGAATTGCCGTGAGATTGTGTTGGGTTGTCGCTATACCGTTAATTCACATTATGATACTAAACAAGCTGAAGTATCGTAATACCAAGTAGGGTTAGGTGATGTTGACCAATTTGGTCTTGTACGATGTCTATTGTAAAACATTGCGATGGACGCGGCATCGTCGTTTTACGGGATGGTGAATTATTTATGAAAAAATAATTAATTCATAACAAACTAAATATTTGTAGAATACCGTTTGAACTACCTGACTCGCAAGTTCTTTGTTTTACCATAGCCAAATCATAAATAAATAAAGATAAGTTACACACAAAATACCACCTGTCAATCACTTTTTCCATGGGACTCTGGCAGAGTGATCTGTGTCGTTATAATGGCGTCGACAAACTTGGTAAAAAAAGTGCACAATCAACAGGAACCAACCAACAGTATCTGAGGTTTTCACAACAAGCGTGAAAGCAAAAGATTTAAGCAGTTTACCGATGCTGTGATACGTTACCTGATAGATTAAAAAACAGAAGAGTCGACTCGTTAGATATATATACACACACATACACACACACACACACACACACATATATATATATATATATATATATATATATATATATATATATATATATATGTGTATGTGTGTGTGTGTGCAGTGAACTAATTAATTATTAATAAATAATTCATAACGGATTTATTATTTGTAGCCTACCATTTTAACTACCTGACCCGCGTGGTCTTTGTTTTACCCATAACCAAGTACTAAATAAATAAATATAGGTTACACACAAATTAACACTTCGCTTCTCTATCACTTTTTCCGAGTCCAAGGGACTCTGGCATGAATAAGCAGAGTGGTCTGTGTCGATATAATGGCGTTGACAAACTTGGTTGGTAAAAACGCACGCGTATGCTCAATGAGTTGGCGGTTCATTCCATATATATATATATCACAATGCTTATTTTTTATATTAGGTCTTTAGTGTTTACTGCTGCTAAGTTGTTCTTGTTTTTCATAATTATTTGACTTTTATTTTCTTGCGGAGTGTCGATGTAACTTAATTTCATTCTGCAATGCGCATTACATCTACAATGTTCTGAATAACAAAATAAAGGAAACAGGAAGCTTAAGACAAGATATCTCCAAACTCAGAGGATGGAACCTTTGAAGCCACAGCTGATATTGCGATATTGGTTTAATGTAACTGACAAATAATTTTTAGATGTTTTTTGTCATCCACACTTTTTAAATCTTTCTGATGTGATAAAAAACAGCAAGTCAGCAAGAGAAGTTGTTTAAAGCTGAAGTTGAACTGATAACTGCAGTAAAGTAGTTTTATTATAAATAAATTATACTTAATTTCTGCAAAAAAAAAAAAGTCTCCTTGAAAAAATAATTAATGCCTGCAGAATGGAATTATATTAATTAAATGTTACTGTGGTGATGAGGTGGTGCAGTGGGTAGCACGTTCTCCTAACAGCAAAAAGGTCACTGGTTCCAGCCTCAGCATTGTCAGCTGGCATTTCTGTGTGGAGTTTGCATATTCTACCCATGTTCGCGTGGGATTCCTCCGGGTGTTTCGATTTCCACAACACTCCAAAGACATGTGGTACAGGTGAATTGGGTATGCTAAAATTGACAGTAGTGCATGAGTGTGTGAATGAGTGTGCATGGATGTTTCCCAGTAATGGGTTGTGGCTGGACGGGCATTCGCTGTGTAAAACATATGCTAAATAAGTTGGCGGTTCATTCCGCTGTGGCGAACCCAGATTAATAAAGGGACTATCATTAAGCTGGAAAGCAAATGAATGAATGAAATGTTACTGTCTTCGTGCCATAGTGTCTATGTAAAAAATTAACAAAGTCTATAAATACATATCTTATACTTACATCTGACTAACAACTTTCCACATATTGTTTTGGACCAAAATATCCAGTGAAAAAAAAGCAAAATGCTTAAAGAACATATCAATGCGACTATACGAACGTCTGTAAACAAAACGCTTCAGTAATAATGCCAACATCACAGCAGCTAATGTTAGAGAAAACAGCTCCTCTGGCACATTCAATACAGCTACAGCACATGCTAAACGATAATGACAGCGAGGGAAAGGAGATACGGATACTTTATTTTCTCTGAATCCACGGTGAGGAAAAGGTTGTTTAGATGCAATGACTGTTGGCCTTTATATGTACCTACGTTAATACATTGACATTTGTGTAAACAGCATCTGACATTAATGTCAAGGATATTAAACTGATCATAACAGTGAAATAAAATCGCTCGCGTTTAACTATAATGTTCACTTTAGTAAACAGTTATCACTTATATTTCCGGTTATAGTCTATTATATTTATATAACAGCTCAAGATACTGCATGAATATTTATTATAGCTTAAGTTTGTTTGAATGCATTTCTTTATGCCAAGCAAATGAAGTTAATGCAGAGCCAGAAAAAGTGAAACAGATGTAAACAAGTTAGCTTTTGCTCTCGCTTACTCCCTGGTTAAGTTAATCAGAGCAAGCGATCTAGCGTTTTCATAGCACATAAAGTCGTGCACCTTGTTATTTTCTATCTGACAGCTGAAAAGTACTACATTAATATAATATGTCAAACTCACTGTGCTCTCAAGTACTGCAGGACAGAGCTTCAGCTTCCTCCCCTAAAGATTTGAACGAGCGCTAAGTATACCGGATATTACGTCACGCACATGGTAAAGTCTTTATACGTGAATATTTATGTATTTTAAGACGATGGTATTTTATTGACCCTGAATACCTTTGCTGAAGTTTGAAAAGCAAAAGGAAAATAATAAAATGCCACAAAAGATATAACGTTATGTGTTTACATTGCCTTTTATAATTTGCAAACTGTGAAATCACGTGAAAAATCTAACGTTAACACAAATATTGCAAACGTTAGATTTTTGCATGTTAAAATAATAAAAACATCCGAAATTAACCAGGGTTGCTGGCACAAAATAATAATACTAATAAAATAAATACATTTTTAAAATACACAGCTGTATTTAAAATTAATGTCAAATGTGATCAAATATTTATGATATACTGTAGACTCACATCGAGGTTTTGATATGAGTTTCGACTCTTCACAGATTTTCATAGATTTTTTGGCCATATATTGCCCAAAGATTGCCCATAGATTGATTCTATTTACTTACCATTTTATGTAAATGTAAATATATATTGCTTTTTTTAGGATTATATGAGTAAATATACTCCTATTTAGTTTGCATATTAATGTAATTATTATTATTGAATATCATTCAAATGTACACTATAATTAAAAGTTAAAAGTTTGAGGTCAGTTGGCCTACAATTTTTAAATGTAAAAGCTTATCCTGCTCACCAAGGTGGCATTTATTTCATACATATTTTACAAATTGTAAAATTGTGAAAATTTATTGCACTATAAAATAACTGTTTATAATATAGTTAATTTAATAATTTATTCCAGTGATTTGGGGGTGAATTTTCAGCTTCATTACTCCAGTCTTTAGAAACACATGATCCTTCAGAAGTCATTCATTCATTCATTCATTCATTCATTCATTCATTCATTCATTCATTCATTCATTTTCCTGTCATCTTAGTCTCTTTATTACTCCAGGGTCGCCACAGCGGAAAGAACCACCAACTTATCCAGCAAGTTTTTACGCAGCGGATGCCCTTCCAGCCGCAACCCATCTCTGGGAAACATCCACACAGACATTCACACACACACACACACACTCATACTCATACTCATACACTACGGATAATTTAGCCTACCCAATTCACCTGTACCGCATGTCTTTGGACTGTGGGGGAAACCAGAGCACCCGGAGGAAACCCACGCGAATGCAGGGAGAACATGCAAACTCCACACAGAAACGCCAACTGAGCCGATGTTCTTTTCGGCTTATAGCACCTTTATTAGACAGAGGTTACCATTGCGTCTGCAACATCAGTCTGCAACATCAAGCAGCGTAACGAGAAGTTTTTAACGTCTAAAAATGAATGGAAGTGAATGAGACCGGAAAATCTCGAGCCAAAAAGATTCAAATGGCTGCGCCCACTCGTCGGCAAAGAAGAAGGTGAATAGCGCGTGTCTTTGGAATGTGGGGGAAACCAGAGTACCCGGAGAAAACACACACGAACACAGGGAGAATATGCAAACCCCACACAGAAATGCCAACTGACCCAGCCGAGGCTCAAACCAGCGACCTTCCTGCTGTATGGTGACAGCACTACCCACTGCGCCACCAGGCCACACATTATTATTATTATTATTATTATTATTATTATTATTATTAATAATGGTATTAGTAATAAAAGCAATAACGACTGGACTAACAATTTCACTTGAAACTACATACAATAAGTAATGAATAAATATTTATCAAATAAGTATTTAACAATTACATGTTTTTAAATAAATTTTGATAGTTACCACCTTGGTTAACAGATTCATTTTCTTAAAAAAAAAAAAAAAAACATGAAAAAAAAAAAGACCCCAAACTTTTGACCGGTAGTGTATATACGATTTATAAAGCATGTGAAGTAATATTTTCTGGATAGATTTATTAGATATATGACATATATGATATCAACTGTAAACTGTCGGTATTATAACAAAATGGAAGCAATTTGGAAAAGCAGAGACTCAGCCAGCAATTGGTGGGCCATGTGAAATCATAGGGTACATCCAAAGTCTATAACTCGTGTAGGTACTAAATTTGAATTTACTTTAGGCCTGTTGGTTTTATTGAGTTTGAATGGAACTCTGGACATTTCACATGCACCATTTGTCATTATCGCATGAACAACACTTCACTTCTTTCCCATTCATGAATGCTCTTATGTTGTATTATGGGATAGTGTAGCAACCATCGGATGCACTCTGCATAATCTTGCAAATATAGTAGGTCATCCATACTTTTCCCTTACTATTTTTCGCATACTACTTGGTCTGCATACTGCTTTTCACATATAGAAAGGGAAGGATGCAATTTCATACACAGCCATAGGGCTGGGAAAGTCTGGGTCTGGCAGCTGACAGTGGAATGGTAATCACCTTACTGTATTGCATCAGGTGTAATGTTTTGTGGAGGGGGATTATGATGTGGGGTGTTTTTCAAGATGGGATATGCCCCTTAGAATCAGTTAGAGGAATCCTTGGTGCTTCGCCATCACAAGACATGAATGATTTCATGCTGCCAACTTTGTGGGAACAGTTTGGGCATGGCCCCATCGCATTTCGACATGACTGCACACCAGTGCAGAAGTTTGATGCATAGGAAATTGACTGGCCTGCATAGAGTTCTGACCTCAACCCCATAGAATACCCATAGGATGAGTTAAAGTGAAGACTGTGAGCCAGGTCTTCCCGTCTTACATCAATGCCTGACCTCGCTTCTAGAAGAATGGTCAGAAATTCACATTAACACACTCCTGAACCTTGTGGAACGACTTCCCAGAGGTATTGAAGCAGTTATAGCTGAAAAGGGATGGGCCGATTCCATAGTAAACCATACAAATTAAGATTAGGATGCCGTTAAAGGTCATGAGCATGATAAGAGCGATATGTAATGCGTACATAAAGTGTTTCCAAAAAATGATAATTTAAAATCCTAAAAGTTCTTTAGATTCAAATGATTTGACATCTAATGTTTCTTCTGATTTTTCAAATAATTATTTAATCAATTTAACACTCAAGGTTCATCTGTTCTGTGAGTAACTATATTTCTGAGCATTTTTTAACAAATCACTGTGGAAAATTGAGTCTTGTACTAAAGCTGGTCTCTGCCTAATGTCATGTAGCCGCTGGTTACTTTCCTGGCACAGCTGCATTGAAACTCAAAGATACTGTGAAATCCTATGAAATGTCAGCCAGGAAGCACCTGCCCTCCAGTGTCCCACCTGCTCAATACCGAATCATGTTCCTTTGTATTCCGCAGAGTCCAGGATACCTGTATGAGTGAGCCAAGATTCCCAATGATCACTCTCAAGGATGTTTCCATGCTCAATAACAAATTAAGATTATGTAAACACTATAAGAATCTTGGACATCTGTTTAACTTACTTCAAAGACCATGACCCCATTAGATTGAGTACAATAGAAGGCTGCTTTTTTAGATGAACAAATAATGTGTAAATTGGACACTTTTCCAGAGGACTGATCAAATTTCTCATCAGATGTGTTTGTAATTTACACCTTTCGTGACCAGGCATGTTAAATGTAATTTGCGCATGTGTGTATGAACAGATGAATTGCAGTAGTGTTGCAAGAGCACATAAATGCATTTAGCTTCCATTTTCTATGAGCTGAATTCAATGAACTGAAACATTTTCTATTTTCAGAAATCATTTAAACAGTTTATTTAACTAAAATTGACATCTAACAACTTTGTATTTTCAATAAATTAATAAAAAATAATGTGGTGTAAATGGTGTAAAGGTCCTTACAGTTGACAAACAAGACAAAACTCATTGATCTTTATTTCTGTAGAGCAAAAACAGCTCAACATAGATGAAGTTCTAGTAAATTAAAAGTGTAGTTCAGTTTATTTGTCATTTTCAGTTTAGTTCAGTAATCAAATGTCACAGCTGAAAGCTGAAACACCAAAGAATAACTCTTTGCGTAGCTCCTCTAATCCCAAGCCAGCCAGAGGTGTAACTGGCCAGGAACAAGCCACCAATTGACAGAAATAAAGAAAAAAATCTCGAAAGAAACCGGGCTCTGCTGGGCACGACCATTTCCCCTTTGGCCAAATATCTTGTGCAGAGCTGCAGTCTGGACATCAAAGGCTTGAGGACAATAAATGTGGAGAAGCGGCAGGTCTGAGTAGCTCACCGGCCGGTATTGAGACTGGCCTACACGATCAATTGCCATCAGAGACTTTTCTGTCACTGGGGTCTTTGCAGGAATCAGTGTCACAGTCTCAACTCATTGATGACCATGACGGCCATCTGCTCAGGATACTGGTCAAACTGCTAATTTTGTAGACCTTGGGATAAGGCGAAACAGACGTAGGTGCCAACAGACGTAAGTGTAGATGCCATTTAAATTATAATATATTTCTGGGAAGTAATCTTGACACTGGTTGTCCCAATAAATGCAGCCTAAATTTAAAGGATTTGATTTTCAAAAGTTTTGCATTTGTGTTTTATGAGTATGCTATAGAGATGTGTCTCTTTGGTATTCTGTGAATCATCAATTGTCCAGAATTAATTGAGCATAGTGGACATGAGGGGCTGTAATACAACAGGAGTTTACTCAAATATGGGGAGCTAAGCCATTCAGTGCTTTATAGCCAATATAAGCTGTTAAAAATTGTTTAATAGTTAGCCAATGCAATGCTGAAAGAGTTAGACTAATATGATCATATTTTTATATATAACTTTTTTTTTATATTTAATACTCTAGCATCTGCATTTTGAACTAGCTGAAGGTTGTTAATTAAACCTACAAGGCAACCACCTACTAAAGCATCAGCCTACAATAGTCTAACCCCAAGGTCATGGAAGCATTCAGTTGAAGTCAGAATTATTAGCTCCCCTTTGATTTTTTTTTCTTTTTTAAATAGTTCCCAAATTATATTTAACAGGGCGAGGTAATTTTCACAGTATGTCTGATAATATTTTATTTTCTTCTGGGGAAAGTCTTATTTTACAAGCAGTTTATACATAAACACTATTTTAAGGTCAAAATTATTAGCCCCTTTAAGCTAAATTTTTTAAATTTTTTTTCAATAATCTACAGAGCAAACCATCATTACACAATACCTTGCGTAATTACACTAACCTGCCAAGTTAACCTAATTAACCTATTAAATCTTTAAATCTCACTTTAAGCTGTAGAAGTGTCTTAAAAAAGATCTAGTAAAACATTATTTACTGTCATCATGGCAAAGATAAAATAAATCAGTTATTAGAAATGAGTAATTAAAACTTTTATGTTTAGAATGTGTTGAAAAAAAATCTTCTCTCCATTAAACAGAAACTGGGGATAAAATTAACAGGGGCTCTAACAATTCAGGGCAGCTAATAATTCTGACTTATATTGTAAATACACTTTTTGTGAGGAGATATAGATGTAACTCCGCCAGTCCTATACCACCCAACCTGCTTTGAGAGTCGGTTGCTCTACCAAGGACTAAAGACCATGGCCTCTAGTGTCTGTCGCTAGAGCACCTTTAGAGGCCAGAGGAGTGAGGTTTACCAAAAACTTTACAAGCTGGCCTCCGCTATAGAGTTGTGTATTGTTGATATAACAGTGGAAACTAACTCCATGTTTTTAAATGATATCGCCTTGTGGTAGCATATAAGATTTAGAAAGTAAGAGACCAAAACTAAGCCTTGTAGAATCCCACAGAGTAATTTTAATTAGAATGTGACCTCTTCATTAATATCAGCTATGCAATCTGTTACTTTTGTGAATATGTACAAATTATTAGGTTGTGAGGAGATAAAGACTTGTGTATCATTGACATAACAGTGGAAACTAACTCCATGTTTTGTTTTTTTTAAATGATATTGCCTTGTGTTACCATATATAATATAAAAAAGTAAGAGGTCAAAAACTCTTCCACAACACCATTTCTTGTGGTGCCCCACAGTGTACTTTTGATTGGTATGATGCCTCTTCATTAACTAACACAAAATGATAACATTAAGAGGTAAGACCTGAAGCCGATAGTACATGAAGATAGTATTTTATTTTATCATAATAAATAATATTACAGAATAACGAAACTACATGTGATATAATAAAGGCTACATTACATCTCAATACAGGAGTTATACTGGTATTTAACAAAATGGTCTATAAAAAAAGTAATTATTATTGACTTGGACACTTGTGCATCTGACTGGATAAGGAGATGTTCCACAAATAAGAAACACCATTGCTTGTTGATATTAGATTTACAAGTATTCTAAGAAGAACATGCCTGCTTGAACTGCAACCAGTAAACATTTAACACTAGTCACTTATGGCCCGTTTCCACTGAGTGGTACGGTACGGTACGGTTCGGTTTGGTACGCTTTTATGACCGTTTCCACTGTCAAAAGGCGTACTGAACCAAACCGTACCGTACCACTTTTTCGGCACCCTTTCGAAAGGGTCTCAAACACAAGAAAGGGTACCAAAAGGTAAAATGCACAGCTGAACGCTATTGGTTTACAGAGATACGTCATTCGCTGGCGCAACAAGCCAGAATGTAAACAAAGGACGCGCCATGTTTGAAATACACAGCGAGAGATTACAGCGGAATTATATATATTCATATGCAGCCATGGTCGATCCGGGCTCAAACAGACCCTGTAGTCGTCTTGATAAACAGCCACAAACCATGGAGTAGAGCAGGTTTACCCTGTGCCTCGTAGTTTTTTACGAGCCAGTCTGAAGCCTGAGTGGTTTCGCTTTCTTCCTTGCGCTCGCCGCGCGTCTCTATCTGAAATAACAAACTTCTTTAGCTGATAAAAATAACGTCTGCTTGATTATTGACAAGCTTTGGAAACCCGTGAGAAGCTGACAGACGCAGGAATAACACATTTAGAAAGAAAAGGACAAACGCGAGAGTGGAGCACGGAAAAAAGGGGAAGCCAAGGAGCACGTTATCTCTTCAGCAAACGTGAACAAACTGCTTTGTTTAATTTTTATTATCACCTTTTGGACTAATATGAACTGGGAATGATGGAATTACTCTCTAACAGAGGCTACATGTGCTGAGACACAGCTGAGAGGTTTTACCTGACTGTGGGCTATATTTTAAGTGGTTTTGAACCTAATTAAGGACGAAATGTCTGCTTTGTGTAGTTCTTCTGTAGTTGGTAACATATCGGGGACTGTAAGGGTCTGTATGTGTTAATATTTGTTC
The DNA here is from genome assembly GCF_052040795.2 of Danio rerio. Taxonomy (NCBI): domain Eukaryota; kingdom Metazoa; phylum Chordata; class Actinopteri; order Cypriniformes; family Danionidae; genus Danio; species Danio rerio. The sequence goes on along the minus strand of NC_141045.1, from coordinate 29,710,989 downwards.
ATTTATTTTATATAATTAGAGACGTTACAGTAGGCTATTTTGCACTGTCATTGATCTGCAGTTATAATCAACTCATGTCCATAGAAAAGTTAGTAATAAACATTCTTAAACAAGTATTTATTTGTGTAAAGAAGTGCTTTTCATATGATGTGTGAGCGACCTGTTCAGCTTTATTGTAGACATATTATCGAGCAAAAATGATGTTGACTGAAACTTTGTCATACACCACGCCCACCAAAAGGGTACCCTTTGTAGTTGAAACGCAAGCCTGATAAAGGTGACCCGTACCGACCCGAACTGTACCGTACTGTACCAGTCAGTGGAAACGAGCCATTATAGAATGCTGATTTTGATGTATATGCAGATAAAAGGAATTTTCTGAATAATTATTTAGCTCATCATCTTAAAATATTTAATAGAGAAACATGGTTTTGCTGTGTCTTTTCTTTTTTTCATAAGTATTAGGATGGTCTGTGTTTATATGGAATAACAAAAGACAAAGTTGAAATATAGCTTCATACTTCGTACCAGTTGCTTTGTAAATAATATTTTATGTAAAGACACATTTTTTTTTGTGAAGCCAATGCAATGTTGACAGAGGTGGATTATTGAGATTGTATTTCTTTTGGTAAGCATTTTGAACCAGCTGTTTGATCAGCTGACATTTTCTGCCCAAGTTTCACAGTAAAAATGAAAAAGAGGTAATAATTCATGAAAGGTGGCTCATAATTAGCACCAAAACACTTCTGTGCTAGAGGTATAAGACACACTTGCATCAAGGGCTGGGATTACCGAGACCAACACAACAAATACAAAACTGTTTTAGACATAATAATAATTCACACAGCTCTAACATACAGTACATACAAGAGGATCATTTTGCCCTTTAAAAAAGAAAGTTTGTCAGCACCAATAACCATCTTACAGTAGTTGTTGACATATAGGCTCCCAGAAAACAAACAATGTCGAAAGGCATAACTTGGGATGCACTCACACTGCTATCCGAACCATGCACAAGCACGTTTCCCGATTCGTTTGAGAAGTGTGAATTCTATGAATCGGGCTCAGGCGCGATTCAGTTGTCTGGCCCTGGCCTGGTTGGAAGAGGTGTGCCAGATGCGACGTCACTGTTAGGGGACTGTTTCATATGGATTTATTTTTCATTCTTAATTTTCAGTGAACAATTCAATGTCGTAGTTCATTGAAGACGCAAACCCCTCGCTGCACATCAGCTACACCTTCAGGAAACCTCCCAATATTTGCAGTACGAGGACTTTTAGGATAATTTATGAGCGTCAAAAGTGCCAGATCTGTTCAGCAAAGTGTTGGACTGCGTGTCACTGCATCCCAAACAACTAAAAATTAAACAAAATGATATAACTAAACCAATGTCCACTGCGCTAAGCAAGAGCACTTCTCTTTCTGTTAAATTAAACAGTCGCATCATTGATGATGTAAGTGTGTTCAGGTCCGGTAGGTAAAAAATGCAATGTGAGTGCAAGCCAAGGTGGAGAGGGGATGGGGGACAATTGAGCTTTGGCACAGTTCAAGGCAACTGTACCTAATGTGAGTGCGCCCTGATATTAGGTTAGATATAGGTCACCAGCGTCTAATAACAATGTTATTTTGATGTCAAATAACGCCATGAATTGACAATGGACATTTTTGCTGATTTTAGGTTGTGTTGGAAGGTGACCAAAATCCAACGTCGAGCCAACATCTTAAATCAACTTCATCTTGATGTCAAATACTGACATCAGGTATGGCAACCACAATTCAATGTCTGATAGACATCATATTTGTAACGACCACACCACATCAAGCTGTAACTGTCACGAATCAAGACAAGGAGGATCCAAATGCGAGTGTTTTAATGAACAGAGGACACACAAAAGTTCAAACAAAAGAGAGCCACAGGCCACAACGATGACATCAAACAGACAGCGGATGATACTGGGAGACAACAGTCAGGAACAAGGACAAACAAGGACAACAACGGACTGATAACCAGCACATACCACAGGAGGAATTATATAGCCAGCCAAATGAGGTTCAGCTGGTGGATGATAAGTCAGCTGATGACATCAGCTAATCCTAGCACGCTGTCAACACAAAAGGTAAACAAACACACACCCTCACACATGACAACACACAAGGCATGATACATAACATACAAGAGGAACACACAGATCCATAAACCGTGACAGTACCCTTGGCGCTCCAAGAAGAGTTTACCTGGCGATTGTAATCATCGATGAGAGAATGGTCCAATATGTCCCTTGCAGGAACCCAACTCCTCTCCTCTGGACCGTAACCCTCCCAGTCCACCAAGTACTGGAATCCTCGTCCCCTCCGTCTCGAGTCCAGAATGCGATTAACCGAATAAACCGTGTCCCCTTCTACGAGACGCGGGGGGGGGGGGGGGGGGGGGGCTGGGGGGGACTTGAGTGGGCGGATTAATGGCCGTATGAAAAACGGGCTTCAATTTAGAGACATGAAAAACAGGATGAATTCTCCTGTACGCTGGAGGAAGCTAATGATCTTGGTGACAGAAAACCAATGAATTTAGGTGCAAGTTTGTTACATACGGTGCAGAGAGGAATATTTTTACATGAAAGCCACACTTTTTGACCGACAACGTAAACGGGAGGCTTAGACCGGTGGCGATCGGCTTTAGCCTTGGTGCGCAAACCTACTTGAAGGAGGGTCTGTCTGGCCCTGTTCCAAGTACGTCAACACCTCTGGACAAAGGCGTGGGCAGAGGGAACCGCGACTTCGGATTCCAGACTGGGAAAAGCAGGTGGCTGGTACCCTAAACTACACTCAAATGGAGAGAGGCCCGTGGCAGACACTGGTAATGAGTTATGTGCGTACTCAACCCATGAGAGCTGCTGGCTCCAGGAGGATTGATTCTGAGAGACTAAACATCGTAACATGCGTTCAAGATCTTGGTTGGCTCTCTCCGTTTGACCGTTACTCTGAGGATGGAAACCAGAAGAAAGACTAACAGTCGCCCCCATTAAATGACAAAACTCTCTCCAAAATTTAGAGATGAACTGAGGCCCCCTGTCAGAAACCACATCCGTCGGGAGGCCATGAATACGAAGACATGGTCAATGACAGCAGCCGCTGTCTCTCTGGCTGATGGTAATTTGGGCAGAGGAATAAAGTGAGTGGCTTTCGAAAACCGGTCCACTACGGTCAAAATCACCATATTCCCGTTGGAGGGGGGAAGACCCGTAACGAAATCTAGCGCAATATGGGACCAGGGTCTCGATGGCACTGACAGCGGCTGAAGAAGTCCAGCGGGGGGGGCGATTGGAAGTCTTAGAAACAGCACAAACTGAGCAAGCCAACACAAAATTCCTTATGTCACGAGCCATAACTGGCCACCAGAATCGTTGTTTGATTAGATACAAGGTACGACTCACCCCTGGATGACAGGCCAACTTGGAAGAGTGACCCCAACGGATGACGTCAGACCGTAATTCCTCTGGCACAAATAAACGACTCGGTGGGCATCCAGGCGGAGGCGTTACCCCTTCTAAGGCCATGCGGACCCTCGATCTCCCAGGTGACAGCAGAGATAAAAAGTCTGCGTGGCACGATGGTCTCAGGAGATGATGCGCGCTCAGAGTGATCAAAAATTCGAGAAAGTGCATCAGGTTTAACATTCTTGGAACCTGGTCGGTACGAGATGGAAAAATCGAAACGTCCGAAAAATAAAGCCCACCGCGCCTGCCTAGAGTTCAATCTTTTGGCGGATTGGATGTACTCCAGATTTTTATGATCGGTCCAAACGATAAAGGGAACCCCCGAACCCTCTAGCCAATGACGCCACTCTTCCTATGCAAGCTTGACGGCCAACAGCTCTCGATTACCAATATCATAATTTTGTTCAGCATTGTTGAGACGATGAGAAAAATACGCGCAGGGATGCATCTTGCCGTCTGAGGAAGAGCGCTGGGACAGGATAGCACCGACCCCCACCTCTGATGCGTCAACCTCCACCACGAACTGCCGTGATGGATCAGGGGCAATAAGAATAGGTGCTGAAACAAAGCAGCTTTTCAGACGATCAAACGCAACTTGCGCTGCATTGGACCACCTGAACGGAGTCTTGAGGGAGGTTAAGGCAGTCAGAGGCGCGGCGAGCTGGCTGAAGTTGCGAATGAAACGCCGGTAAAAATTGGCAAAACCAAGAAACCTCTGCAGGGCCTTGCGGGAATCTGGGGTTGGCCAATCTACCACAGCCTGAACTTTTTCTGGATCCATGCGCATCCCCTCGACTGACACGATATGTCCCAGAAAAGGAACAGACTGTGCATGAAAAACGCATTTCTCCGCCTTGACATAAAGCCCATTCTCTAGCAGCCTCTGAAGCACTCGCCTGTTGTGTTGAACGTGTTCCTGGAGAGAATGAGAAAATATCAGCATGTCATCCAGGTAAACATAAATAAACTGATCTAGCATATCTCTCAACACGTCATTCACGAGTGCTTGGAAGACTGCAGGGGCGTTGGACAGACCGAAAGGAAGAACACAATATTCGAAGTGCCCCCTGGGGGTATTAAAGGCAGTCTTCCATTCATCGCCTTCTCGAATGCGGACCAAATGGTAAGCGTTGCGGAGGTCTAATTTCGTGAAAAAGGATGCCCCCTGCAGACGTTCGAAGGCAGAAGACATCAGCGGCAAAGGATATGTATTCTTTACCGTGATAGCGTTCAGCCCTCGGTAGTCTATACAAGGACGGAGGGAGCCATCTTTCTTTTTCACGAAAAAAAACCCCGCCCCTGCTGGTGATGAAGAAGAGCGGATGATCTTGGCTGCTAGAGAATCAGAAATATATTTCTCCATGGCCTCCCTCTCTGGAACAGAGACCGAATAAAGTTTGCCTTTAGGCGGAGACGTACCTGGCAATTACTTCTATAGCACAGTCATAGGGACGATGTGGAGGCAGAGAAGCAGCTCGAGACTTACTGAACACTCTCTTCAGGTCGAGGTACTCCTCGGGCACGTTTGACAGATCCATGTGTTCTTCCTGAAAAACAGAACGAGACACAGAAGAACAGGCAGACAACAAACACGTAGCATGACAGCTCTCACTCCAAGATATTACAGATTCCTGTCTCCAGTTAATATGTGGATTGTGTATTACCAGCCAAGGATGCCCAAGGACTACTGGAGTGACAGGAGCTTCTGTTAAAAAAAAATGAATAATTTCAGAGTGGTTACCAGAGGTGATCAGTCTTATTGGACCAGTTGAATGAGTAATGGACGGAAGAGAAGAACCATTAAGAGCATGAACAGATATAGGTTGGGAGAGAGAAATCACAGGAAGTCTGAGTTTTTTCACTAAAGCAGAGTCAATAAAATTTCCCTCCGCCCCAGAGTCAATAATTGCTTGAGTACTAAAATTGCCAGATGACCACTCCAACATAACATTCAAAAGAGTAGCTGCAAGGGAAAATTTGTTCAAAGATACTCCACCTGTCAGTAAACTCTTTTCTACTGACGGGCTCTGGCTTTTACCCTGAATCGCGATGTGATCAACACCACCGCTGTGAAACACCAGGTCCTCGCTGCAGCGTCTGCGCTTTCCCTCCAGCGACAGCCTAGAGCGGCCCATCTGCATGCCTTCGGGATCCGCGAGGGGCGTGGCCTCCTGCCCCGGAACTACCGTGACAGCCGGAAAAGGTGATCTTACCAGAGCGTGCGTGCGTCGCGTGTTTCTCTCCCTGAGCTGAAGACGAGAATCCACACGAATGGCCAGATCAATGAGTTCGTCGAGGGTCTTAGGAAGATCCAGGGTGAATATTTTATCCTTTATCTGGTCTGCCAGCCCATGGAGAAAGACGTCCCACTGCGCCTGCGCGTTCCATTCGCTCTCGGCCGCCAGGGTGCGGAACTCAATGGAGTAGTCAGCGACACTCCGTTGCCCCTGCTGCAACTCTGTAAGCGCCCGTGCCGCCTCTCTGCCCGCCAAACCTCGATCGAATACCTTTTTAAGCTCTGTCGAAAAGGTGTCAAATGAAGAGCAGCATGGGAGTTTCCTCTCCCACACAGCAGTTCCCCACTGCGCCGCTCTCCCGGTGAGAAGCGTGATGACAAACGCCACTTTCGATTCCTCCGTGGAAAACGAGGAAGGCTGCAGGGAAAAGTACAATGAGCACTTCGCTAAAAAGGCTCGACAAAACTCAGGTTCTCCGGAGTAGAACGCTGGAGGTGGAAGGCGAGGCTCGGAAAATCCAGCTGTTCGCTCAGGAACCGAGATAGATGGACTAAGGTTAGTTGCAACAGGCTGCTGAAGACCGACAGCATGAAGACGTTGCAACCGTGTTGTGAGATCAGAGATCTGAGTGACAAGCGCCTGGACAGCACGACTGATGGTGACCATCTGATCATCATGTCTGTTCATGCGTGTGGTAGCGTGTGCAACAACTTCAGCCAGGCCGGAGATACTCGCTGGATCCATGGTTGATCAGTCCGTTCTGTCACGAATCAAGACAAGGAGGATCCAAATGCGAGTGTTTTAATGAACAGAGGACACACGAAAGTTCAAACAAAAGAGAGCCACAGGCCACAACGATGACATCAAACAGACAGCGGATGATACTGGGAGACAACAGTCAGGAACAAGGACAAACAAGGACAACAACGGACTGATAACCAGCACATACCACAGGAGGAATTATATAGTCAGCCAAATGAGGTTCAGCTGGAGGATGATAAGTCAGCTGATGACATCAGCTGATCCTAGCACGCTGTCAACACAAAAGGTAAACAAACACACACCCTCACACATGACAACACACAAGGCATGATACATAACATACAGTAGGAACACACAGATCCATAAACCGTGACAGTAACATCATTAGACGTTGATGTTGATTTTAGGTTGCATTGGAAAGTAATTAAAATGCCACATCCAGACATTGGACATTGATGTTGGCCTGATGTTGGGTTCTGACATCAACCTGATTTTTATTTCCAATCAAAATGCAATGTCTCATGACGTTGGGGTATGTTAATCTGACTTGATTTTGACATCCTGTGCCTGCTGCGTTGTTTCTCAATATGTGTTTTAAGCGATTTTGCATCCCTATGTTCTTGTGTGATATCATCATCAACTTTTATAATTAAATTCCATTACACAGACATGTTATTTATCTTGAGAATGAATCAAATGCTCATTCGAAGCCCCAGGAGTCATTGCAGCTTAATAAAGTAGAAGGGAAGCACATTTTATGTTCACTTTTATTTACAGTTCAGAGGTATAACTTGTTCATCTCAGTAGTTTATCTATATTATATGGTGTTACATTCCAGTCTATTCCTGTGTTGCGTGATTATTATTATTTTTTCCGCTAGTCTCTCTCTCTCTCTGTTTGACAAAGATTTGTTTTCAGTAACTGCTGTATTCTCTTTTGGATAGTTAGGGTAGAGGTTGGGCCTATAGATTGTTTTGTTATATTTATTTCTAATGTTTGGACACCATCCGCGTCTCATCTCTCCAACTCTCCCATCTATCTGTTCAAACATCTTGTGTCCCATTTGTTGTCTATATATTTCAAAATATCCTTGTAAATATTTAATGTTTTTCCTATATTCATATTTTTGTATTTATTATTATTATCACGGGCGAGGCAGTGGTGCAGTAGGTAGTGCTGTCGCCTCACAGCAAGAAGGTCGCTGGGTCGCTGGTTCGAACCTCGGCTCAGTTGGCATTTCTGTGTGGAGTTTGCATGTTCTCCCTGCCTTTGCGTGGGTTTTCTCCGGGTGCTCCGGTTTCCCCCACAGTCCAAAGACATGCGGTACAGGTGAATTGGGTAGGCTAAATTGTCTGTAGTGTATGAGTGTGTGTGTGTGAATGTGTGTGTGGATGTTTCCCAGAGATGGGTTGCGGCTGGAAGGGCATCAGCTGCGTAACTTGCTGGATAAGTTGGTTGTTCATTCCGCTGTGGCGACCCCGGATTAATAAAGGGACTAAGCCGACAAGAAAATGAATGAATGAATTGTTATCACTATGTTGGTATATAAACTCACTTTATTGCATTTAGTTAGTCTTGGTATTTTGTCCCTCACTTGTTGATATTGTGTGCTTACTAATGTGTTTCAGCCAAAATCAATGTTACTCCCCTTCCCCTTGACTTACCATCATTAAAATATGGTGAAAAAAAAAACATTCACATGAAAATGTTTGTACAGGCACATATGGAAGCAAAGGTTTTTTATTTCATATTAAAACCGATGTTATTTGTATTAAGTGAAATAATTTTGTATGGCTTTTTTCCGTTATATAAGTGATAAAAAAAAAAGAAACAATAAATCAGTGTAGGAATGTTGTAATCTTTTAATTAATTTCCGCTAAAATTTGCGAAAATCATGTGACCAAATGGAAGATCGCAGCATGTTTTTTCACAGGATATGGGTTCTCACAGTTAACTTGGTAAGACCAGTCTTCACTTAAATGCAAGTCGATTCTCTGCGTTCTTCATATTGAGAAACAACCATAGGGGCCCGGTGCTTACTGTGACCCGAGTTTGATTCCTGGCTTAATTATCATGTGGCTGAAAGAGTAGACAAATTGAAAAAGCCCAAACAGTCCCTGAGAATGTAATCTTGCCTTCATACTAAGCCACAGTTAATATAGATACTGTAGTCTACAAGCTGTGAAAAAAATGTCAGTGGTTACCTTGTCAAACAATACAAGTAGCAAGTGAATATATGACATCTCCTCATTTGCAGGTGTTGTACATTTTGAAAAAAAAAAAAATCTAATCTGGTGAGAAATTATTCTTGTAACTTGATGAAACATCTGATATTAGATATGCTCAGCTTTTGGAAAATGTTAACTTGTAAAGAGTGACAACATTCAAGACACCTTTTTAATTTGTAAATCATTGCCTGACAAAACAGCAGGAGATTAAATATACTGTGTGACAAAAACAGGGGGGTTGAACTGGAAGGGCTGTCTTGGTGTATGTACTGATGAGGCTGTTGATATGACAGGGAGTATGAAGGGCTTTATCAGCAGAATCAGAGCACAAAACCAACAAGTGAAAGCCACTCACTGTTTTTATATAGGGAAGCACTGGTAGCAAAGATGCTCCAAAAGAAACACTATGATGTACTAGAAATAGCGTTAGATATATGTAGTTAACTTTGTCAAGACACACCTAAAAGCCTATTTGAAATTGTATGTGAGGAAAGGAAACAGAAAATTAGAAATTGTCATGTAATTCTCATTTTGTTATGAATACATGAACTGAAAGATAAGGTAAAAACATTTCTCATACAGAACTCAGGATATGCTGGTTATTTTCAGATTTGGAGTAGTGTTCAAAACTTTTAAGGCATCTCAATAACTTAAATACAAAAAAAGCATACAAATTCAATTTATATGAAACATTGTTATTTCTATTGTGATTTTTCTTTGATTGTGCCAATGCAGATAGAGGAAAAAGAGAAATAAATAAATACATAAAAGGCATATTTCAAATTGTGAAACAAACAAAAAAAAAAGTGAAATTCAGGCAGTAGGTAGAGTAGCGCAGAATGCTGGTATAGTTCTAGTTCATTTGAAACTGGTTCAGTTTAGTATAAATTTCACTGTTGAAGTTCAGTTCAGATCAGTGTTATGTAAATATCATTGTTGAAGCCAGATCCACTACTTCCAGTCACAACCCTTCCAGCCTCAACCGTGCACTAACTGTACTGTACAACCACAGGTGAACAACTGTTTCATTTATCCAATTTACAAATATGGCATCTCTTTGGGCTGTATGGGAAACCAGAGCACCCTCAGGAAACCCACTCAGACACAGGGAGAACATGCAAACTTTACAAAGAAAGGCCTCCTTGTCCAGTCATAACTTGAACAACTGACCTCCTTTCTGTAAGGCAACCAAACCATTGTACCATCCTTAATTCTGTATTTATTTAAAAATAATAAAAATAAATAAATAAATAAAATAAATATGACCTATTGTAACACTTAGAAATACAATTTCAGCAAAAAAAAAAAAAACAAAAAAAAAAACATAGCCTTGTAATTTATCATCTACAGCATGAAAAAATAAATAAAATAGATACACACACACACACACACACACAAACACACACACACACATATATATATATATATATACACACACATAATATATATATATATATATATATATATATATATATATATATATATATATATATATATATATATATATATATATATATATATATATATATACTATATGTATATTACATATACATTTTTTTTCTGCCATTAAACTAGCAAAAGTGAATAGACCATGCTCCTAGTCTAGGAATGAGAGCAAAAGTGAAAGTTTAAAGGTTAGTTGGGGAATCAGTTCCCTGCCTTCACAACAACACATAAATTCCAATTAAATAATTTATTAACAATGTTAGGCTTTATGAGAGGCAAAGGCCAAAAACAAACAAGGACACTAGTAAGGGAGTAAAACAATCTAAAGTGACAAAGTCAACTTAAATTAGCAACAAATGTACACTAACTTCCTAACTAAACATAAGGGAAAATAATTTTATTAATAAAATGGAACCCACCACTCCATGGCTTCCAAACACAAAGATATGTTTCAAAAGCAAAATGCAAGTGGTTTCAAATAGCTTTGCAAAATATTTTAACTTCAATTAGTTAACAACAACACGGGAACGACACTGGAACGACAAAACCAGGCAAGAGAAAGGCAACATACAAGCTTCAATGTGGTTTGCAACTGGTCAGCAACACAAGCAACACAATCAGCGATCTCAGATAAGTTCATTGAGACATTTTAATCTTATTTTAATCCAAGATCTTTCAAATCATCTTAGATCATTTAAGCGAGGTACGAAAAACGGACCCCTGGTGTGGAGTTTCTTATACCTTTAGTACACATCTATGCCATTTGTTTGACAGTAATTGTGTGCTTTTTATGAACAAAGTCATCTACTCACAATCTCATCTGTGCATTATTAGTTATTTTATGCTTTATGTTGTACAAATTCCTGACCTCAACAATAAAATTGTTGATTACTTGTCCTGTTTTAAAGTTTAGAAGTTGAAATTGTTGTGCCCAGATGCCTCTTCTATGAGCCTGTCTTGCCAAGCATATGCACAGACAGTTCTCGACTCTACCCCTTCCTGCAGTCTAGTCTGCAGTTTGTTAAAAGTATATGATTCTACTTGGCTGCACTTATACCTTGTGTGGTAATTATTCAGTTTCAATGTCACCAGTTAATAATTCAGTTGTATGTTCATAAATCATGCATTGTTATCTTGATAAAAAATATAACCTTCCCATATTAAAAGTCAGATTTCAGGTATTCAGTTTTACCCAGGATGCATTCATCTGCAGTCCACACAGCTCCACAACAGCATTAAAAAAGAAGTGCCAAAAGGCAATGTCAAGCACCCTACCTCTTACTCTCTCTTGTTAAAAAGTTGGTAATAAAACCAAAAAAAAAATATTTTAATCTGTATATGGATTCACGTGGGCGGTGCGATGGCACAGTGGGTTGCGCTGGCGCCTCACAGCTAGAAGGTCACTGGTTTGAGTCTTGGCTAAGGCAGTTGGTATTTCTGTGTGAAGTTGGCATGTTCTCCCCGTGTTTGCGTGCACTGTAAGAAAAAAAATCGTAAAAAAAAGGTCAAATGACTGGCAGCTACGGCTGCCAAACAAAAACCATAAAATTACGGTAAAATGTCTTTGTTGAAATTAAGTGCAAAAAATAATAAATCTACAGATATTTTCATTAAAATGATTACACAAAAACACAGTTATTATACAGACTTCTCCTAGATTATTACGATCAAACATCATCAATAAAGTAACTACACTAAAAGTTCAAGAGAAAACAATGTTATTTAAAAGAATTTTCCCCAAATCATTACGGTTAAACACCTTTAATAACATGCCAAGACATGCTCATGATCGTAATTTAACAGTTTTATTTTGGATCAAAAAATTTTGAAAAAAACAACAAACGAGATACAACCGATTAAAATTCTCACAACTTTAATATTACAATTGTTACATTTTATTGAATAGTGTTTATGTAAATCATGTAGAGGTTTAAGTTATATGGAATGATTCAGTTACAGATATTAAATGAAATGGAACTGTAACATGAAGGGGACGCTGACAAATGAGTGCAGATCCAAAGGCAAGCAGCAACAGTCAACACAGGGGCAAACAGATGTAACATTTTGCAGGGAATCCAGAGTCATGGTCAAATAACAGGCAAATGGTCAGTCCCGGCAGCAAACAACGTAAACAATTAACAAACAAAGCAAGGCAAAAGAAGAGAACCACGTCATAATGTTCACAGTAGCAGCATAACAAGACTAAGCAATTGGTGCGTGCGTCTGTGCTGCTTTTAAAGTGCATGTAATCAGTTCATAACGATCCTCTGACTGTGTGTGTGCAATCAGCGGAATCTGAAACAGGTGTATGTGAGCACTCTTAGTGTGTAACTTTATTAAATGGATTTGATAGTAATAATCTAGGAAAAGTCTGTAAAATAACAGTGTTTCTCTGTAAACATTTTAATGAAAATATCTGTAGATTTATTATTTTTTGCACTTTTTTTTCAACAAAGAAATTTTACCATAACTTTATGGTTTTTGTTTGGCAGTCATTTGACCTTTTTATTACAATTTTTTTTATTTATTTTTTTTACAGAGCAAGTAATTACAATTTATTACTTTAATTTTACATAATTTTAAATGTATTTAAAAAACAGGAAAAAACGCTGTAAATAATATGTCAATTTTTTAGTAAAAAACAGACAAATTGCTGTAATTTGTCATTACTTATATAGTACATAAAATAACAGTCAAGCCGTTAATTTACAGATAATGTTTGTAATTTTTACGAACTTTTGAATATAATTTAAAATAACAGAAAAAATACTGTATAAATAATACTGTAATTTCCCTGTATAAAAAAAAACACAAATGTCAGTAATTTGTCTTTAATAATAAAGTACCTAAAATGAAAGTCAAACGGTTAATTTAGAGAGATTGGTTGTCATTTTACTAAGTTTTGAATATAATGTGAAATGACAAAAAATTACTGTAAAAAATTTAAGGATGTTTTCTGTAAAATTAAGTTTTTTTTTTTTTTACAGTGTGGGTTACCTCAGGGTGCTCAGATTTCCCCCACAAGTCCAAAGACATGCTCTATAGGTGAATTTGGTTGGCTAAATTGTCGATAATGTATGTGTGTGAATGGGTGTGTTTGGGTGTTTTCCAGTGATGGGTTGCAGCTGGAAGGGCATCCGCTGGTAACACATATGCTGGATAAGTGAGCAGTGCATTCAGCTGTAAAGGGACCAAGCCAACACACACACACACACTCAGTGTGTGCTGAGTCTTGTTTTACTGTTAGGTTTACACCCTGCAATGTTTCGAAACGTTCCATTGTCTTGTCTTGCCCTGTTTTCTGACCCTTGCTTTGTTATGTTGTTTGCCATCTGCACTGATCTCTTTAGCTGTGAGTTCCTTTTTGGAGAACCTGCATGCTCTTGCTTTGCTCCTGTGTTGACTACTGCCTGCCTGACCATTCTTTATTGAGTAAAGTACTGCAAGTGGATCCTCAACTCCATTGTCGGTCTCTCACCTCACGTTACACTAATACAGTGTTTTGTCCCTTTTATTCCATGTCCCAGAAAAGCCATGTACATATTTTGATTTGCTGCCCATCTTCACTTGATCTGTCAATCCTGTGGCCTCACCCTGAAGCAATACACATCTTGCTCTTTTCAGATAGGAGCAACAACCACAGCTAGGGTTACCACTTTTGATACAAAAAAAAGGGACGCATACTGCAGTGGGGACAATCGCTTGGAGGCCTAGACCACAGTGATCACAGGCCCAATAGCATGCGGTGGTTAATTGTAACTTAAAATATGTTTTCAGGAAAGTATGAACACTTGGACAATAAAATAAACTTTTATCGAAATCTGTGTAAACAGAAGCAGTCAGTCTTTCTCTTTTACAACTCTGCAGCACTGATGTAGCTGATGTTATGTTTAATAGTGTGCTACACCTGCGTTAACTCAGCTGCTGTGACCTAGAAGTGAGAAGAAAATACTAATGAGACTAATTTTAAAGGGTGGAATTGATAACAGATTTTGGCCAAAATATTTGTCATTATTTGCAGTAACAACAATCCAAACATGGAAACAGCCATACATAAACTAGATACCAACATTAGCTACACTGTAAAAAAAATATGATTAATTAGTCCTGACAGCATATTTTTTTAGGTAAATTTAACTTACTGAACTTAAATGAAGTTAATCATGTTCTACGTTAATTTTATAAGTTAAGCAAGCTGTTTTAAGGTCAGTGTAACATAAGTTCAATGAACTCATGATTAATTTAATTCAGCTAATAAAATTAAGGCAACCAGGATTTTTTTTTTTACAGTGTAACAAAATTTTCATATAGCCTATTTCTAATTTTAAAATATGGAAAGTTGCAATTTACTTGTCTATTTTCGATAACACTTTACAATAACAGTACATGAATAATGTTGTATTAATATGTAAACTAAACATTTGTTTATTATGAAGTAATGATGAGTTAAAGTATGCACTAATCATGAGTTACCTTTAACTACAACATAATTCACATGAGTTCATGTGTGAATGACGGATACCTTAATTACTTGTTAGTACATGTTGTTAATTAATTTATTAATTAACATTTAAGTTTAAGCTAAATGTAATCAACATGAACTCATGAGCTGTTATTGTATAGTTATATCATGACTTTACTTGGAGGGGCACATCACTATTAACTCATCCTTATCTACTCATGAACTTCTGTTCATGTTGATGTTGACAGAACACTTATCTGGTGTTATTCAGTGTAAACTAACTAGTTGGACGTGCATAAGGAGTTCATGAGTTGTTAAGAATTGGTTAATGATGATGTGCCCCTCCAAGTAAAGTCACAACATAATTTTAGATTAACATATAATGAGTTCATCATGGTTTAATTAAGCATAAACTAATGTGGTAATTAATACATTAATTAACAAACAATCATGTTCTAACAAGTAATTAAGGTAGCCGTTATTCTCACATGAACTCATGTGAATCATGTTGAAGTTAGTTTGTTAATGATTAGTGCGTGCCTTAACTCATCATTAATTCATAATAAAGTAATGTTTAGTTTACATATTGATACATCATTATTCATGTACTGTTATTGTAAAGTGTTAACCTATTTTCTTTACATGGGCATTATGTTGTGTAATGTATTAAATAAAATGGTTCAGGCGATGCAGTGGCGCAGTAAGTAGTGCTGTCGCCTCACAGCAAGAAGGTTGATGGGTCGTTGGTTCGAGCCTCAGCTGGGTCAGTTGGCGTTTCTGTGTGGAGTTTGCATGTTCTCCCTGCATTCGTGTGGGTTTCCTTCGTGTGCTGCGGTTTCCCTCACAGTCCAAAGACATGCGGTACAGGTGAATTGGGTAGCCTAAATTGTCTGTAGTGTATGAGTGTGTGTGTGAATTTGTGTGTGGATGTTTTCCAGAGATGGGTGGCTGCTGGAAGGGCATCCGCTGCATGAAAAAGTGCTGGATAAGTTGGCGGTTCGTTCCGCTGTGGCAATGAATGAATGAAAGATAAAATGTTTCAAGTATCAAATTAATGCTTATGTGCCAGACTTAACCTTAACAAACAAATCATAATATTACATTGGAATGTGATCCACTTATATTGTATTTACAGAATTTTTACAAATGACAATTTGTAAACCAGTGTGTGAAAACCAGGCCAAATCTAATTCTGAGATAAAGTTTGATTGTAGCCAATCATTTCACATTGATTTCAGTTGTTGACATGGTTTTACTCTGTTGATATTAAATATTCCAGCTAGATTTTTTACAGACTGGATACAATTTTTAGCGTTGTTAAGCAATTAACCTAAATATTGTTGATAATGATTACACCATTACCATGTCTGCTTAAGGAGATACTTGTGGTATGAAGAATTGTCTGACTGTTTTGATTTTTGTGAGCTCTGTCATTGCGGGAATGCTGCTCTCTGGAGTCATGTTGTGCCACAGACCAACATGAGCCACAGCGAATGCTCTCCGACAAATCGTGCAGTTGGCTTGATAACAATTTCTAACACTCTGCAGCCAGGTATTTGTTTCCTCCCACTATCTGGAGTATTTTTTCAGTCGCGTGCTTTTAAACTCTAAAACTTTAAGACACAGGGGGAGTTTCCTGGAGAAGCATCTGCCATTACTCTCTGTGAAGACTTGACAGAATCTGCGTAAAAGACCCACCCTCCTCACTGGAAAAAGACCAATCAAACTAATGATGATGTCAATTATTCCCCAATCAAAAGTATGAAATGAGGCATCCTAATGAAATGCATGTGGGAGGATTTGCATGAAAAGCTACTTTTAAAAAGTGATAAAAATACGGGACAAACCCCATCCCGTATTGATTCAAAACGGGACGAGCAATTTCATTCTCAAATACATATTTTCCGTATTTTAAGGGACAGGTGGCAACCCTAACAACAGCAGACTTATAACTGACACTGAAAATATGGGACTGTTAACTTCGATTGCATATGAACATTATTTTAGGCGCTCAAAAAGCAATAAAATCTGTGTAATTCTCTTTTCTCTCCTTGGCTCAGTAAAAGTATTGCATAGGTTCTTGTTTTGATGTTTTTGTTTGCCATCTGCAGCAGGGTGCATGGTTTCCCCTGTTCAGAGTGCATGGTTTCCCTACTGCTAAATTAATAATCTTAACACGCTTGTTGTATTAGACTTGCTGCAACTAAGAATGTACTTTCCCCCTAGATATTGTCAGTATTCCAGCAACATGCTTGTTTCTCACACACTTGTCACTTCTCATTGGGGTGATGCTTTCCCCAGCAATCACACTGATTCAAACTTTGATGTAATTAACATATGCGCTGCATCGGTTATGTTGGGGGTCTGGCAAATGGCTTTGTTTTGCGGGTTTGACACCACTCCATGGGCATATGGATTTTGTTTATTTTAATTTTTTTTTCACCTATCCAAGTTTTAGGAACGACAATACCCTGACTTCTAATTGAATTTTGTATCTGTATCATTTGGTATCTGTAGTAGCTTATATAAAAGGCAAAAGCCTCTGGATTACGCTTATTTGACCAAAAAAAAAAAAAAAAAAAAAGAATATATATATATATATATATATATATATATATATATATATATATATATATATATATATATATATATATATATATATATATATATGATCATGCTTGATTTTTAATTATTTAATTAGGACAGTAAGGTCTGACTTTGCTTACACATAAGTCTTGACACGTCATATAAAGTCATGGTGCAGAGGAAAAAAAAAATAATATAGTGTCTGACACCCATTAGCTTGGAGTACTGAATCCATACATCTCTGCAATGACTCAAATAACTTAATTTATAAACAAATTAATAAAGTTATCTGGAATGGCAAAGAAAGCGTTCTTGCATGACTCCCAAACCTCATCAAGATTCTTAAGATTCACCTTAGCACATACATGCTCAACAATGTTCATGTCTGGTGACTGGGCTGGTCAATCCTGGAGCACCTTGGCATCTTTGCTTTCAGGAACTTTAATAGGGAGATGAAGTATGGGAAGTGCTATCTTGCCGAAGTGTTTGCCCTCTCCTGTGATTTGTAATGTAATGTGCAGCACAAATGTCTAAATACCTCAGGCTGTGGATGTTGCCATCCTTTCTGCAGATCTCTCGCATACCCCCATACTGAATGTAACCATAAACCATGATTTTTCCTTTACCAAACTTGACTGATATCTGTGAAAATCTTGGGTCCATGCAGTTTCCAATAGGTCTTGTGTAGTATCAAATGCAGTTCAACATGGTTCATCAAAAAAATCTACCTTTTGCCACTTTGCCAAATGATAAACTAGAAGTCAAGTTATTGTCTTTCAGATGAGATGTTAAACTAAGGTCCTGTTTCTCTGTGGTCATTAAAATCGCATGACACTTCTTGTAAGAGTAGGGGTGTAATCCTGGTGTCCTGGCCAAATTCCCTCCATCAGCTGTTACCCATCATGGCCTCCTAAATCCACTGAATTGGCTCTATCACTGTCTCTCCACTTCACCAATAGCAGTGTGGGTGTACGGTGAGGTGTGTGGTGACTATACACAATTAATGCGCTATACAAATACATCACATTACATTATTTCTTGCTCTTACAACTGGCATCGATGACAAGACATTTGTCAGGTTGTGTACCAACTGTACAGATAAATACACTCTAACTGATCAAAAACTTTTATTATTCACTAATTTATCAGGGGCTGCCGCAGAGCAATAAACCACAGATTACTCAGATTACTGTTTTATGAGGCGGATGCATGTCCAGTCGCAACCCAGCACTGATAGTACACTAACTTGTGAACTTCTCAGTCTAATGCTGAATTTTACTGTAACTATTCACAGAACTAAGGGAATGTTTGCAGTTTAACAACTTAATTTCATGGCATGTCCGTGAACAGTTTTTGGATAACTGTGATTGAATATATGTAGCTGTTACCATTGCAATGATAATGCTATTTTCCACAACCAATTTTTGTAATTCAAGCTTAACAGGTATCAATGATAAGAACAGAAAATGTCTGAAAACAGTGGATCAGGACCTTTGTGTCTATCTCATCCTTTCCTGCAATAATGAATAAGCTGTGTGCATCAACCCTGGTTCATATTTCATTTTACTAAGTTACAAGAATACATTTGAGCGCAAAAACAATGACTTTTTTCTAATTCTCTGCGCCAGAATAGGGTACACCTTTCACATATCTAGCTTGGACATGCCTCTGAAGTATTACCTTGGATGCGCCTGTGCTTTGTTTTAAACTAAAAAGTTATGTGTGGCCATCCGCGTGGGGGTATATGTCAATAAACAGTGTTCATAAATGAGCACAACATGCTCACATTGAGAAGAAGGAAGTTTTAAATAAAGATGATATTTTTGTTTTATGCATGCAGAAAAGTATTCCCGTAGCTTAATAATGTTTATATTGAACCACTTCTCTTAAGGATGATTTTTGGTGCCTTTTTGGACTTAGAACAAGAAAATGCTATAAGTGGATTCAATCCATGTATGGGGATTTCGTTCAGAAAGCCAAAAATGTGATAGAGTATGTAAACGGGCCAATGAAATGTCAAATGAATTGGCAGCGTCACCTTGCGCACCTGATGCTTGTTGCAATCAATTTAGCATAAAAGCACAGTGAAAGCAAGATGAGGCAACCTTTTTAAGCTAAAGAGACTGATAACTAAAGCTTAGGAATAATCATTATGGCGATGCAATATAGCATTTCCGTTCCCCTCCTTGGGGAACGAGGGTTACTTTAGTAACCGGAGCTTTCCCCTTTGGATGGGGAACTTCAATGCTGTAAGTTTATTTAATCCACGTACGGGGAAATGTCTGGAAAACGCCATAATGACTGCACCTTACCTTCACCTGCGATGATAGGATAGCCAGGCAAAGTGTGAGCGCACCTGCATTATACATAGGCGCGGTCTTCCAACGTGATCCCTGTCCCTTACTTATCCCACTTCAAAGAAGATTTACGGATTTAGATATATTTATTTCGGATAATTCTAGCAATTTAAATACGACAGTACGTTGGGAAAGCGTGCAGTACCGAAGGTGAGGATGTTGCAGTGACCACTTGCTACCTGTAACGAGGAGACTGACACGGAGGGATCCATTATGCAGTATTTATTAATCAAGCTCTCACTCAAACATACAATAAGCACAAAGGTGCAAACACACATTAACTGTAGTATTAAAGGTTTCAAGGCTGGCGGCAAACAGACACAGAGTGATTTACCAGGCATGGGTCAAAGGCAGGCTGCGAGAATCAGAGTCCGTGTATCAGGCTTGGATCGTGGGCAGGCAGCGAGTATCAGAGTCCGTGTATCAGGCTTGGGTCGTGGGCAGGTAGCGAGTATCAGAGTCCGTGTATCAGGCTTGGGTCGGGGGCAGGCAGAAGGCGAAGCAGAGTCAGAAACGGGCTGGAGTTATACACGAGAGATCAGGCAGGTAATAACGCTCAGTAATGCTGGCCGGGGCTAAACAAGGCTTTGCACTGACTGAGTGTTTGTGTGCGGCTTATAAAGGGTACGTGGGTCGTTAACTAGATTCAGAACAGGTGTGTGCACAATCAGCGTAAGTGGATGATGTAATGCTAGAAGTCCGGAGATGGCGGCCTCTGCTAGCCAGCGAGGGGAGTGACTGGGACCGAGTCGGTGACACTACCCAAATGGGGTGATATAATGGCAGAATATATGAACTAGCCCTGAAAAGGGGGAGTACGCATATAATAAGATGGTTAGCGGAGAGGGAAGTCACGGGTCCGCCTGTGAGGGGGACTGCATTGTGGCTGAATAAGCATATGGGATCGCCTAGTGGGGATTACGCATAGCAGGCATCTATACCCAAAATGCTCCGCTGAGTCAGTGCTTGGGGCCTTGGTGGAATTCGCAGGGTTCACCTAAGCGGGGAACTTTACTGACAGAGTGAATAAGCGCACGTATCTCCATGTTAGGGAGAATGGTGCAGCAAGCATGTTTCAACAGCTTAACCGAGTTGTTTCCTCAATCACCAAAGGATACCTAATACCCTTGAAGAAACTGGCTCCATTTGCAGATTGTAAAACCTTGCAAATGTATTAGGTGTTGCCCAGCCTACAGCTCTATAGATGTCTGTTAGAGAGGCTCCGCATGCACGCGCCCAAGAGGATAAAATGCTGCAAGGCAGGTGGCATCCACTACCCAGTGGGCCAACCTCTGTTTTGATACGGCACTTCCCTGCTGCCGACCACCATAAAAGACAAAGAGCTGCTCAGATGATCTAAAGCTCTAAGTGCGGTCCAGATAAATTCACAAAGCGCGAACTGGACAAAGTAATGAAAGGGCTAGGTCTGCCACCTCCGTGGGCAGCGCTTGCTGACTCACTACCTGGTCTTTAAACGGTGTGGTAGGAACCTTAGGCACATATCCCATGCAGGGTCTCAGGACAATGTGAGAGAAATCCCCGACCATCTTAATCGAAGCCAACGCAACCAGCAGAGCTGTAGTCAGGGACAGAAATCTTAAAGATACTGAGTCAAGTGGTTCAACGGGATCTAAACGCAGGCTTGTGAGAACAAGGGCGAGATCCCAAGAGGGCATGAGAGGGGGAGGGTGGATTAATTCGCCTAGTGCCTCTGAGGAACCGGATGATGAGGTTATGCCTTCCCACTGCCAGCAACTGCGTCATGATGAGCGAAGATGGCAGCCACGTAAACCTTGAGTGTGGAGGGCAACAGTCTCCTCTCCAGCTTCTCTTGGAGGAAAGAAAGGAGTGAATAGACTACACTTCAGGGCACAGGCGCGCCTCGTGGAGGGGGCTCTAGCCTGAGTGATGGTATTAATCACCTTGGTCGGTGTATAACCTAAGTCTACCTCGCGTCTAAGGACCACATGTGGAGGTTCCAAAGATCGGGCGAGGATGCCAGAAGGTGCCCTGTCCCTGAGAAAGTAGGTTCTCTCTCAAAGGGATCTGCCAGGGGAGGGCAATCGCGAGGAGGGAGACCTCTGACATCCAGGTCCGGTTGGGCCAGAGGGGAGTCAGCTGCACATTTGAGCTTGTCTGGAATGTGAATGGCGTGCAGCGGTTTCAGCCACATATGGCTCTAAAGGAGCAGACGGCAGGGCGAGCTGAGACATGGCGAGAGCGAATACCCCCCATGCCGTTGATATACGCCACCGCTGCCGTGCTGTCCATCCTGATCAGCACCTGCTGCTGCTCCAGCACTGGAAAAAAACGGTGGAGAGCAAGGAACACTGCCAACAGCTCTAGGCGATTGATATGCTAATGCAACTGGGTTTCTTTCCACAGGCCCACTGGTCGAACTCTCTCACCGGAGAAGTGCGCTGTCATGGTGAACGAGTCGAGCTCCAGCTCGAGAAAAGAGATCCTCTGCACAGGGGCGAGTTTGCTCCTTTCTCGGTTGATCTGAAGCCCCAACAGGTGGAGGTGCCGGAGCACCTTGTCTCTGTGCATAATCAATTGCTCCCGAGAGAGGGTTAAAATCAGCCAGTCATCAAGATAATTGAGTATGCGGATGCCCGCGCGCTAAAGGGATGCTAAGGCACCCTCTGCGAGCTTGGTGAACACCCCCTGAGACAGATAAAGCCCGAAAGGGAGGACTTTGAATTGCCAAGCTCGACCTTCGAATGTGAACTTCAGAAACTGATGGTGGCGTGAAAGAACGCGTCCTTCAGGTCTGTAGCTGTAAACCAATCCTGAGGACAAAAGCACTGGACGATGCACTTCTGTGTGAGCATTCTAAACAGCAGCTTGTGCAGACAGCGGTTCAAAACCCGCAGATCTAGGATTGGCTGTGACCCACCGCTCTCTTTGGGCACGATGAAGTACGGGCTGTAAAACCCACTCTCCATCTCGGCTGGAGGGACCGGCTCAATTGCATCCTTCGCCAGGAGGACAGCAATCTCCTCTCGCAAGACAGGGGCGGACAGGGGCTGACCCTGGTGAAATACACACTTGTGAATTTGGGGGCCGTTTTGTGAACTAAATCGCGCATCCGAGTCTGATTGTGCGTATGAGCCACGTTTGTGTGGCAGTAAAAAGTGCCGTTGGACATGGGGCCTGGCCCTCCAGCGGGGAAAGAACAAATTCCCTCTTCTCCGGATGACCTGTCCCAGGGACGCTTCGTGGTCCGAATTAATGGTGCCCTGGGCAGGAGGGGCTGCCTGCTTTTGAGGTGCTCAACTTGTCCGCTTCGCCAGAGGCACGGGCGGGGCGGGGCAGCTCTTGTAAGCGGGCGCCTACAGTGAGGAGCAGCAGATGTGGATGGCTTGGCGGGCGAAGCTGGCTTACCGATAGATGACATTATCCATTGCACCAGACTGCTCTTTGACCACCTTGAATTCCTGGGTGAGTTCACTGATGGTGTCACCGAACAGGCCAGCCTGGGATATGGGGGAGTCAAGAAAGCGGACTTTGTCGACTTCACGCCTATCAGCCATGTTTAGCTAGAGGTGGCGCTCCTTTACCCCTAATGTGGTCATCGTTCTTGCCAATGCAAATGCAGCGGACTTAGTGCTCTAAAGAGCATAGTCGGTTGCAGTGAGGAGCTCGCAAAGAAAGCTTGGGTCAGACACACCCTCGTGCATCGAGGTGTTTATCTTTTGCATTGTAGCTTTGCACAGTAATCTGAGTGTGTCAAGTAAGAACAGGCTGAGCAGCCTGGTAAAGGTAGCAGGGAAGATCATCGGTTTTAACTGTCAGTATTTTAACTGAGAGCTCTTTATAGAGTATCCTATGCACCCCGGATCACCTATTGTACTCTGTGATTCAGCTGCTGCAATTAGGACATCGTTTTAGAGTTCCTATTTGCAGGACAAATGGAACCAGAAATTATTTTATAATCGTGGCCATTAGGTCATTAAATGAGTCCAAGGGGGAGGGAGATGCACTCACATAATGATGTATGGTATGCTGTGTGGTAATATTTTATTATTGTGTACATGGAACTTTGCCTGTGTTATAGTACCTTGTTCAATTTTAGTTTCCCTAAACTGGATAATAAAGCTAAGTCTTAAGCCTGGTTTATACGTACTTCTGCGTCAAGTGACCGGCGTAATCCACGGCGCAAGCAACGCCTGTAGCTGTGCATTTATACTTCTGCGCGCTGTCTCTGTTGGTCTGCATTAACACTTCCGAAATTGGCAATAAGGTGTAAATGTTCCTCTGTGTCGCGTTTCCTCGCTGTTGTTTTGCTTTTCCTGAACACTTCCTTGATGTACAAGTGGTTCAAACTCGCTCATTGTGAGGCAGAAACCGGCGGACGTGCAAGAACTTTAACTATGAGGTAAACACAAAACAAAACTTTCCATCCAGACCTCCTTCACGGGACTCCACACTTGTAAACAATCACTCCATTGGGCTAGCGCCGCCCAGACTCGTCAGCGCTACCAAGCCGCCCAATCACAGAGCTTGCGCTATGCGTTGTTACGACGTGTAGTTACATTTTTTGAGAGGTGCACGTCAGTGACGCCGACGGCCACGGCGAAGGTCTATGCGTTATAGCCGTAGCATACGCCGGCGTTTGACGCAGAAGTATAAATCAGCCTTTAGTCTGATTGTTGGCAATATTACAAAAGCCTGTTATTAAGTGATTACTTTTTACTATATATCATATCACCAATGCTAAGAGGGCAGAGGACCAGATCCTGGAATATCTAAAATAATTTAATAAAAAGGTTACGTTCACATAACCTTTAAAGTTTTTGATAATCTCTTACTGACGTAGTTATTAAACATGCTGACAGGAATTACAATACAACTGAAGATATACATTTTACTTAGAATAAAAATGTGCCCTGTAATAAAACAACAAAAACTTTAGAAAAAGGCCCAGGATAGACATTTGCTGCATCCTAATTTGCATACTATCCATCCTAAATATAGTATGTTGAAAAGAGTATGCCTAAGGTTCCCGAATGGTTTACTATTTCCAGTAAAAATTTTAAGTATTGAACTGTCCATACTATAATCACTGATATTGCCCACAATACATTGCGCATTGGATGTGAATTTGATTAGAACTACAAATGCAATTAAAAAAGTATAGATAAACTTCAAGCATGATGACCGCGCAAGACCAACCATCAAGTAAAGAGGTTATGGTAAAGATGTTTGTATGATTGATTAATATCTAGCCAACTGGATAATTATTAAGTCACGTTTTCTGTGTTATATTTCATCCGCAACAATACTGAGTTTATATAAAGACGTGTTTGGACATTAACGTCTGGATGCATAATTACCAAAAGACCTGAGGAGATTTCTCTGCATAAAGGACTCATGAATGGAAGATTAACTCGCTGTTGGTTCTCCAAGAAGGTAGGAAACTAATGATGACACAAATGTGAATGATGTGTGGAGATTGAAAGGGGATGTAACTAAACAACATAACGTTCTGTTAACGAGGATGTAGTATGTCCCAAAGCTTGCATACTCTACTGTTACACACTCAAAAGTATGTACTTTTCCTTCACAAAAAAGTACATACTTTTAGGGGGTAGTATAAGTATTCAAATTGAGAATACGGAGCGGTCTGATGCAAAATGGCTGCCATCCAGGTGGATGCTGCACACTGGTGGTTGAGGAGATTCCCCCCTATGTGTGAAGCTCTTTGGGTGCCCAGAAAAGCACTATATAAATGTAAGGAATTAAATTTAAGGAATTAAAATAACCATTCATTGCTCTCATTGGACATTCAACTTGTACATAATATCCAAAGAATTTCATGAGACTTTTTGGAGCAGTCTGCACTTCAACTCGGAGACTATTTGATTTCTGGTTATAGCTGATTTAGCAAGTTGTATGGAAATGATTAAATTAACAGCACTTTTAGTATGAGGGAGCAGAAGACAACTAAACTAATTGAGTATTAGATAAGCCTGCATCCTCTGACTTTAGAATGTCAAGATCCTGTCCGTGAGAAACACGTAAACCCTGAGATGAGAAAACTCTGTGCTGCATTAGGTCCCTAATGAACGCATAACTAGAGAGTATGGAATCAGATATAAATAAAAACTCTAAATTGATTGATGAACGTCAAATTTGACCCATTCCTAATTAGAAATATAGTCTAAATTTGACGGTCACTTAAAATTGGAGTCATATTAAATTCGGAGTTGAAAACAATTATAAATAAATTATAATAAAAAAATAAAAAATTCTTTTCGGAAGCCTTCGACCATTCATTGAATTCCGTCGTTGGGCTGATAGAATGGAATCTTACATAACTAACTTTTATTTAATTTTACCCAGCACTTTTGAGTTTATTGTCAGGTCATTTCGCTCATGGCACACATCTGAGTTTTGAGGCTTTTGTCAGTATTTTAACATTCTGCACAATAGAGTCTGCAATTATTAGAGCACTTTGAGAAGTTTTTTTTTTTTTTTTAGTGGGTGGTCACTTGTGGAGTGGGCTGAACGGCCTGAAATCTGAAGTTGGAATTGGCATGGTGTTTTTTTTCTCACAGACTTGCCTTCTTACAGTCAACCTGCTGCCGGTGCTCTGCAACCCAAACAGAATAATGTGCATGACTTGCTGAGCTAGTCATATCCAAAATCTTTAGTAAATGCCATAACACCCCTACTATCCTCAGGTAAACTTTGCATAAAAATCAGATTTTTTCTTGAAGGGCTAATGCAATAAACAGAGCATAACTTTTTTTTTTTCCTTTTTAACAAACCATGTCAGACCTTTCAACCCAGTAGCATTACTCTACAAGCCTACTTTTATGTAGAATATAAAAACATAAACAAAAACATACAAAAGGATAAATATAAAGTAAAAATAAAAAAAGTATATTTAAAGTCCACATGAAATCCAAATTAATTTTTTTTTAGGTATCAATATGTTAGTCCTAAAGCTGGGACACACCAATGAGCATGTGGAATCAAAGAGCATGTACTGTAAAATTATCATCATCTAAGGAGAGAACTCTGATTATCCAGTTATTCATCCATTTGCTACTGTTTCGACCCTGTCTCTTTTCAATATCCTTTTAATAATAGTTGCATTTGGAACCTCAACTTCATTGAATTGTCTACCATACATAACGTCTACAATGTTGGTGTGAATTTTCCCTTTAACACATTGCTAACAATAATGTGTTTGGATGCCAAAGCATGCAAAAACTTTTGCCATCTGGTGCTTCAAATTAATCTAAAAAAAGACATTTCAATGATTAGTCCTCTCTATCAGACATCATTGACTGAAGGTTTTCACAGCTTTATTCTCAAGTTTTCACAGCTTTATTCTCAAGTTTATTCCTAAGAATGTTGTGTTTTCCTACTTAGGCCTGCTGTTGGTTTATAGAAAAACTAATGACTTCATTCATTACATTTGAATATTGCAATTACTACTTTTAGATAAGTTGATTGTCTTCACAATGGATGTCCAGCTTTCTCCAGCCTCTTGCGCCTAGACTGCAGCTCTGTACAAGAAGTTTGGCCATAGGAGAAATGATCGTGCCCAACTGAGCCTTGTTTCTCTTGAGTTTTTTTTTTTCTCCTTTACTTTCGCCAATTGGTGAAGCTTGACGAAGCTTGTTTGCCACCAGCTTGCATGGTTCGAGACCTGTGGAGCTGCACATCGATGCATTTTCTCTTCAATGCTTGGACCTTCAGCAGTAAAAATTAAACCACACTGAACTGAACTGAACTTAATCTCTGAATTTGGACTAACAATGTTTCAATTTACTATAATCTTCTATGTGAAGCTGCTTTGATATAATCTACATTGTAAAAGCGCTTTAGAAATAAAGATGAATTGAATTGAATAGTATACTTATAGTAACAGGACCTTGTAATATCTGTTAGAACACACAAATGTAAAGCTTTTCATTAAATATATGTACTATTAGTAAATAACTACTTAACTTGTTGTATATTAGGATAGCAAGGGTATGTACTTGTATCTATACTGCATGCTTTCAGTATGTGCTACAATGGAAATGAAGAATGTGGTGAAGTATGCCACAGGGTGAAACTTCCCAATATATAAGAAGGGTGAGTACACCATCTAGTTTTTCAAAAAATTATCCTAAAAGCAATAAGTTACATAAGTGCCACTCTTTTAACTCTCTGTTAAACCTTTTGCTTAGTAATTCATCAGAGTGGGTAACTTGAATCCAACATAGTCTTCTTAGTCTGTAAGTAATGTTTCCTAAATCTTTGTCACTATACATGATGGAATTGCAACTTTCACTTCTTTTCTAAGATAAAACCAACAATATTAAATGAAACAGTTGTGCCTTTATTACCACCTTACAACATGAGTCACATGAGTTCATGTTAGAGGTCTGCATTACCGCGGCTGTCCCGTAGGAGCTGCGGGACCGGAACAGTTTTTTTTTTTTTTGAGGTGCCGGGAAAAAATTTCTGAATAAAATGCAGTAAAGGTTCAGCAATTTGAGCGGGAGCAGGCAGTATAACAATATAGCGCTCCTGAGAAAAAGTGCATCCGCCATGGTGCTCTATGTGTGTGTGTGTGAGAGAATGAGAGAGAGCGTGTGTGTGTGTGAGAATCTTAGAGAGCACGTGCACGACGGTCAGGTGCGGTATAAAACTTGGTGGAAGCTGCACTAAAATTTCAGTCCTGCGCAGATCTCTAGTCCATGTATGAATAGCAGCTACCTCATTTATTTGTTAGTACATGATTGTTTGGTAATTAATGTATCAATTACTACGTTCGTTTATGCTGAATTTAACCATCATAAACTCATGAGCTGTTAATATATATTTAGGTAACACTTTATTTTGATGTCCATTTGAGTATTAGTAGACTTTATCTCTTGATATTGCTCCTTCAACAGACGTTTAACTGACTAGAGGCAACTTTGCAGGTACATGTCAACTTACACTAACCCAAACCCCAACCTAACATTCTACTTTTAATCTAATGAGAATTAAATGGCATCGAGATGCAATGTAACTTAAATTCAACAAACAAACCATCAAAATAGTGTGACCTATATTTATGTCATGAATTTACTTGGAGGGGCACATAATCAATACCCATGCTTAACTATTAGGGATGTAACGGTTTTGTAAATACCGTCATACCGCAATATTAATTTTTTTCGATATTACCGAAGTCGCATGACTCTGTAAAACTATAGGTCTTCTGAGAAAATTTGCTCAGGCGAATGAAGCGAACGGGAGGTAGCGAAAACTACAATTGCCATCAGCCCATGCTTGACCATCATCCCTTGCGGTCTGTTGTCGCTACAGATCCAGTAATGCGGAAATGGAGTGTGCTGCTAGAAGCGGGGATGAAAAGAGCTGGAAAACTCTAAGGCCCTGTTTACACTAATGCCTTTTAGTTTGAAAATGCATAAGTTTTGCTATCCAGTAAAACTTACGGTTTCACGGCTGGACAGGCCGTTTTCATTCTGAAACGCTGCAGCTCCGTCTCAGTGTGGATGATGGAAAAAGGAGACATCTGAAAACGGAAGCGGGGCTGCAGACATTCGCCTCTCTGATTGGGGCTTTTCCTGAATATTAAGTAGCCTAACACGCACAGTTCAGTCCTGCATTATCTCCGTGTAAGTTCAGACTTCGCAAGTTTGATCAAGGCTGCAGTCTCTTCTTCTTAGTTTGATATGGAAAAGCAGATTATACCGAGGACACGGGTAAATCTTCAAAGGGAACAGTGTACTTTATAACTTCATTCACATCACCCTGGCTTCGTTGTTTCACTTTGTCAACAATAAAATGTAAACATGATTTAAGGAACTGCCTATTTTCATTTTAATATTAGCAACTTAGACAGCAGACATGTTGAGGCGTCGTGCTGCATATATGAGCGTCATCTTTACTGTGTGGATATTTATAACAAAACGGAGCCGATAACAACTGCCTCCTTTCAATTTCAGTGAAAATACAAAACACAGCCTCTCTTTTGCTGAGTATCAGTTTTAAGAATCGATAATGGCCATTTTAAAAGTATAACATACAATAAGTTTATACATTATAGGAAATAAAGGCAAGCGATCAGTCAATATACAGAATGTACGTGGTTACATTAATCATTAACTTATCTTTGCGCTCAGCCAAAACACGTTACCTGAGAACAAGTAATAGATTAAATAGAATAAATATAGTGAGATTAGATCCAGCGGGAGATGCTTGATGAGAAGTCCAACTAGCAGAGCTCTCATCTGGGTAGATGGGCTGAGTGTGATTAAATGTTGAATGTGATGAGTTTTCAACAATACTAAATTGAAACTTTATTTTTTACATGGTTTAATTTTTTTTTTTTTATTAAAATTGAAGTTCCTGTTTCAAAGCTTACAGATAGATGGCTAATTTGTATGTCATTGACACTTTTGGCACTTTTTTGGAGTATTTTCATAAGTTTTGTTTTTTCCTGTAAATGATTCAATAAATACCGTACCGTGACATTCATACCGAGGTATTACCGTACCATGAAATTCTGATACCGTTACATCCCTATTAACTACCCATGAACGTCTTATGCATGTCTGTCTAGTGTGTTTAGGCTGAATAGCAATTGAAGAGTTTTCATTCAACATCAACAAGAAAAGTTTAAACACAAGAGTTTATGAGTAGTTAAGGATGAATTAATGATGATGTGCCGCTCCAAGTAAGGTCATGACATATTTATACATTAACAGCTCATGAGTTCATGATGGTTACATTTAAATTAAACGTAAATGTTAATTAATACATTAATTAGCAATCATGTACAAACAAGGAATTAAGGTAGCCATTATTCACACATGAACTCATATGACCCA
The DNA here is from genome assembly GCF_052040795.2 of Danio rerio. Classification (NCBI taxonomy): domain Eukaryota; kingdom Metazoa; phylum Chordata; class Actinopteri; order Cypriniformes; family Danionidae; genus Danio; species Danio rerio. The sequence continues at coordinate 29,680,567 of NC_141045.1, read as the reverse complement.
TGTTGTTGTTAAAGTTAATTCATGATGCACTTATTAGAATTTTACAGTCAAGACTACATTAAAAACACGAGTACTAGAGCGTGCATCCGAGGCACGCAGAGCCAGCGTGGCCACATCAAGCGGGAGCGCGCTTGCTCTGCGCACACCCCCAACGGCGTGCGCGCACACACTATGACGGAAACAGAACAAGACATAGCTGTTAGCATGGACAAGACATAGCATGTGCACATTATTGTTGAAGTGCCTCTGACTTTCGATCCTTTCAGAAACGGAAAAATATGAGAGTGACGTGCAAAGGAGATGCTTGAAAAAACAAATTAAAATTTGAAATGAAATGAAAATTTTAGGGTTTTTAAAAGGAGGCGTGGCACCCAACCCCACTCCTGTGCGCAGCTCAGTGCCGGTCCCAGCCTGCCTCCTTGCCCTGCCACCTCCCCACTGGCCTCTAGCCTTGCCTGCACCTCCCAGACGCCTTGCCCTGCCGGCTCCCCACAGGCCTCCAGCCCTGCTGGCACCCCACAGGCCTCAAGCCCTGCCGGCACCCCACAGGCCTCCAGCCCTGCCGGCTCTGCTCAGGCCTCCAGACAAGCAGGCTCCCCACAGGCCTCCTGCCCAGCCGACTCCCCACAGGCCTCCTGCCCAGCCGGTCCCCACTGGTGTTCTGCCCAGCCAGCTCCCATCAGGCCTCCTGCCCAATCGGCCCCCATCAGACATTCTGCCCAGCCAGCTCCCATCAGGCCTCCTGCCTTGTCTGACTCTCTATGGGTCGTCCCTCCTGCTCCTCCCTGGTGTGTCAGGGTTCTGCCACTCCGATCTTGTAAATTTTTGTTGTGGTGACACTAAAGACAGCTATGTCTTTGGATAAAAGCGTCTGCTAAATGTCTAAATGTAAATGTAAATGTTTGTGTTTTGTTCTGTCGGTATCGCGCTGTGTCATTCTCAGCGTCTTCGTCTAGTAGGTTTCGGTTTTGGTTGAGGCTGAGATGAGAAATGCACGTTGCATATGTGTGAGGGCACGGTAAGGTGTTCATCTATCGTGTGCTCTTGTCTTGCGTCTGTTTGTGTTGTCCAAGCACGTGGCTCTGTGTTTACATTGTGGCCGCGTGCTTCAGTTTTGTCCTGTTATTGTAAATGCGTGGTTAATGAGTTCTCTCATTGGCTGCATGTTCTTGTCCTGTTTTATGTGAGCACATGGCTTGTGTTGTCTCTGTGTCATGTGCTCTCCCGTCTATTGTCTAGTCCCACCCTCCTTGTTAACCCATTGTTGGTTAATTATGTTCATCTGTTTGTGTTAATTTGCTTCTGTTTATATTCTCCTCATGTCTGCCGTCCTGTGCCAGTTCATTGCCTATTCTCCCCCTGTGTTCCTGCTCCAGTCTTATCTTGCGAGCCCAGCCAAGTTTGTTTGTGTTCTAGCAATATTTATTTGTACTTTATTATTAATAAAACCCATATTATTTTCTGCAATTGAGTCCTCGCTCCTTTTCCCCAAACCCGAACCGTGACACATATGGATTAGATACTATACCAATAAGTTATGCATTCTTTCTTTCTTTCTTTCTTTCTTTCTTTCTTTCTTTCTTTCTTTCTTTCTTTCTTTCTCTTTCTTTCTTTCTTTCTTTCTTTCTTTTTTTCTTTCTTTCTTTCTTTCTTTCTTTCTTTCTTTCTTTTAGTTTATTTATTTATTTCTCTCTCTCTGGAAAGCCTTTTGAAGCCAAATAAGGACTAAATGTATGCTGTATGTAGTTTTTCTGTAAGTGGTAACATTTTTGAGACTGTAAGGATCTGTATGTGTTCATATATGTTGGATTTATTTATTTATGTTATATAATTGCAGACATGACAGTAGGCTTTTCCGCACCGTCTTTGATCTGCAGTTATAATCAAAGTAATGAACATTTATACACAAGTATTTATGTATATAAAGTATATGTTTTGTGAGAAGTGCTTTCCATATGATATGTGAACATCCTGTACAGATTTACTTTGACATTTCTCCAAGCAAGAATGACATTGGCTGAAACTTTCTGTCATAGACCATTGGTAACTTTTTGGCTGTGGAAATGCAACCCTGATAAAGGTGACCTGTACTGAATTGTACCGTACCACACTCTAACACTCAGTGGAAAGAGGCAATTAGAGTCACACATCTAGACTTTAATTGAGCATAGTAAGAGTTTTAGGTCTCTAGATCAGATTTTGGATTTGACTAGTCGAGTTCTGGTTGTTGCATGCAAGCAGCAGGACGGTTGGCTTTGGGCTGCGGTTGGCTTTTGAGACAATTTCACTTCATAGTACGAAATATGCAAATAGAGGAACCATCCACTATTGTCAAAAAATGATGTCAGACATTGTAATAGACAATGGTCCTCTACGCGTTTATTGTGGTGTTCCACGGCTGATTCTCATCCCTCAATGGCTGGATGCTATATGTGAACTGAATAGCACTGAATAGCACAAGTTTTGTAAACAATTGGCCAAGTTTCTAGGGTAGAGGTGACCTGTTAAAGAGAGATGGTGTTCATCCCACCCGGGCTGGGGCAGCTCTCCTCTCTAGTAATTGGCTTATATTCTTAGTGTTGGCACTTGACTACCTGGGGCCCAGGTCTGTTCGCCAAATATCAAAAATTTAAAACCCCCAAACCCTTCCAAAGTTAACAATCTAATTAATGTTCATCAAATGAAAAAAAAGATGAACAAAGGATATAACTAATAGATTACTATTGAACATTAGGACAAATATCCTAATAATAATGATAAATTCAAAATGCTAAGAACAGGCTGTGCTTTGTCTGAGAACAAACACGGTTGTGTGGGCTCCGGCCATGAGAGACACAGATAACCGACCCACCTTTGGCGGTGGTCTCAGCTTACCTTTTCAGGTGTCGTGCCGACCATCTGAGGAATAGCTTCGTACCCACTGCCCGCCTCGCCATCAAGGGAGGTGAGGGTAGAAGCACACAAGGACCGGGAGGAGAAAAATGCCCTCTGTACTTGTGTGTGCTGCACTGTGTGCTGCTGTGAAGAAGGCGATGGGGCCTGGGAAGATTACACTTTTATTAGCCCATATGTCGCACCCCTCTAGTCAGACTGACGGACAAGCCATCTCCAGCCCCACCTCCAAAGCAGCCCGGGAATTACAGCCATCATGTCCGACTTTAGAACTGTGACCACGCATTGCAGCGCACTGGGTGGTAGCAAGCCTGGTCTGTCATCTGAATATGACAGCTCACCCTCTAATGTCGTGATGGGCGTCTGATCTCCAGTGTCATCAGGCAGTGGTGTGGGCATCTCGGGGGAGGAACCATCACAACCGCTCAAAGCTTGGATGGGGGATATTTGCTTTTTTTATTTTTTTATTTATATTGTTTTTTAGAAGTACCAAAGAAGTACCTAGCAGTGTCTGTGTCGTCACCTGCACTGGATTCATGAAGCTTAATGTCTCTGAATTAAGCTCAGCAGATATTATCTCTTCAGTCTAACTCCACGCTCTTATGTGTGCTGATTATATACTGTATTAATGACAATCACCAGCACTTATGGAGATGTGCTTTGTCAACTCATAGACTTACACTTCAAAGTGACATCTAGTGTACTCCCATTTGCATCTCTCCTAGACACACGTTGAAGTTCCTGACCTGAATTGGAATTACAGCTACAGGTCATGGCCATAGCTGAGGAGTCATTCCATTTAAAAAATCTATTAAAAAATAAACTTATGCATAAAACCTATATGAACAATATGAAAATGAATGCAATAAAATTGCAGTAATTGTCACTTAAAGGACACCAATCATACAAAATAATGTGTCTGTAGACTGTGGGTCACTTTTTCATTGTGTCTGAGTTAAGCTTATTCTGACATCCGAGTCAGAATGTCCATCCCTGGTTATCCTTCTCTGTAGAGAATTATCCCTAGAGTGAGTGGGGAAGAACCTACATACTTTGAGTGCACAGGGAGAACCATCTTATTTTCATTTAAAGGCATAGGCACAAAAACAGCTATAATTCCATCTGACCCAGAAATTTACATTTTCAACAGGGTATAGGGACAAAGACAAAACACACATGGTTGGCATGCAGGGAATCAGACCATTAATGAAATAGCTGTGTCATCATCAAAGCTCTTGCAACTGCTCTGGAGAAACTGCCAACTGAGAGAAAAAGAGCACATGGCAGAAATAGGAATAAGACAGGAATTAAATTCATCATAAAACCTAAAAATACAATACAGAAACCCATTGTAATGGTCTGCTATTAAAACACATTGTACTGTATTGTCCCTTCATTAAATAAGAAAATTTCATGCCATCACTGCTTATCAAATGGGCTATATTGTAAAAACTAAAACTTTTTGAGGGGGCCTCAAAGAGGTACATAACACAATGGGTTTATGTAGTCAGATATATTCATTGGATTAAATGTATGTAAGGATTATGAATGCAAAAGATTATTAGTGTATGTGCATTTATTTAAATTAAATTTATTTGAATATGGGTGTGTCTATCCATTGTAGATTTAATTATTTATCATTCATTCATTTTCTTTCCAGTTTAGTCCCTTTTTTAATTTGAGGTTGTCACAGCAGAATGAATTACCATTTAATCTTTACCATTGTTTTAAATTAAAAAGCAGCACAGCAGGATGTAATGTTGCAGGAGCTTTTGTAGACCACCCTGTAAACCTTCATTTGTCATTCTCAAACTGATAGAAGCTGATGATAGAAGCATTAAAATGCAAAAGAAAGACTTCACTTACAAAGAAAGATATCATTGTGTCACCATCTTGTTTTGTGCTTGTTAGGAATTGCAAACATGACATTTAGTCCTCAGGAATGCACAGAATAAAGATGAACTTATCTTAATAAATCAAGATTATTTACATGTGCAGAGTGTAGATAGAAAATAAAATGGTCAGTTTATAACAATTTATTTTTGCTTGTTCTGATTCAATAGTAATATAAAATGTCAGGTGAATGTTGATTATGATGCATCAAGGGTCCATTTTCAGAAAAGAAATCAACCTGTGAGAGTTTGCGGAGCCAGACATAAATGTTATTTAGTAGCTGCAATTTCTGCCTCCAGTGCCTAAGGAAAAAGTGTCTGTTTAATAACTTCTAATAAGCATTTGAAATAAAGGTTTTCTACCTAAAGTCCTTACAATAAAACACCTAAAGGGCCAATTGATACAGTCGAGGAGTTTGTCATTTTGGGTTCATCCACTGACCCCATACATGTCTTGGGGTTTCTCATAGCATCAGTATCAGAGCCTTGGAGACCTATTATGAGTAGACCCTGGACATGGGTTTTGCTTTCAGCATTTTGATGAAATGCCACATTTTATTGGTAGTAACTCCATGGTGGACAGGGTCATAATGAGCCCGTGGAGAACCAGACATCTGACAGTGCTGGTGTGTATGTGCGTGTGTGTGCATGCATGTCTTTCTGTGTGTCTGTGAGAGAAAGAGAGAGAGAGAGAGAGAGAGAGAGAGAGAGAGAGAGAGAGAGAGAGAGAGAAACCATCTAATACAATAATGCAGTGGATAGTACTAAAGTGTAATGGTACATGCAAAAAATGACATCATTAAATAAGGAAATTATATATAGGAAGGATTTGTATTTATTCACACAACAAAAGCTTACAAACAAAAGCTAGCTACTGTATAACAATGTAGGTTTATACAATATATAAACCGTTTTAAAGCCATATTAAACTTTCATTTTACAAAGGCCTATCTGAAATAATAGATTTTAGATAGTTTCTATAAACAATGAACATCGGAGAAGGTTTAAAATATTATTTATAAAGTATTTGGATACGATGATATTAATCAAATCGTGCAAACAGAGCATTTTTGGGTGAGTGAAAGCAGAAACTATAGGCAACCTTTTTTTCTGTAATCCAGTCCTGCGCGCGCAGCGCCTCTTTAGAAACGCATTGGGGAAAACTGCAAATACAAAATGTGTTCTGTGTCCTCAAACAAGTTTTTATATTTTTATTTGATGTGGTAAAATTTAAAAAGAAATTTTTAAATACATGTAGGCTTAGAGCTTTATTAGTGAAAAGCTGCTGAGCGCAACAAAATATAGACTATATTTTATTACTTGCTCCTATGTGCTGAAACACTTAACACTTTCCTTTACTTAAATATCACAGAATAATATGCAACAGCTTTAAATAAAGAGGAATTACCTAATATTAAGTGCCTTATCGCCTAGGGAAAAAATATGTTTCAGGTCTCTCCTGAGCATTTAGGCTGAATGTTTGACAGCATCTATCTAAACGAGGATGTTTTTAAAATACATTTCCGATAACACTTTACAATAAGGTCTATTAAGTAATGCATTTACTAACATGAACTAATAATGAACAACACTTGCACAGCATTTATTAATCATAATTGAACATTTACTAATGCATTATTAACATCCAAGCTCATGCTTGTTAACATTAGTTAATGCACCGTGAGTTAACATGAACTCACAATAAACAACTGTTCATTAACTAATGTTAACTAACATAAACAAATACTGTTGTAAATGTATTGTTCATTGTTTGTTCATGTTAGTAAATGCATTAAGTAACATTAACTAATGAACCTTATTGTAAAGTGTGACCACATTTTCTTATTATCAAAAATATGCTCTTATTGTTCATTTTTGGTATTATATTATGGATGCTGCGCTCACTGTGCTGGGTCCCTCCGTTAGTGGCGAGACCACTCGATCCACAATGCCAACAGTCGGTCGGTGAGTATGAGAACACACAGGCCTGTGCGTGTAGACATATAATGTAATGCTGTATGTGTCGTCTGTGTGTTTTGATTCTCTTCATTTTAATGGTTTCGTAATGATGCGATGGTGTGCTTTATCTGCCTGATTCCCGCTGAAGTGGGCAGGTTGTGTGACGTTTGATTCGGGGGTTGTTCCGGGGGTGGGGTTTTCATGACACACTGCGAGCTACTAGCCCGACAGTGGAAACGCAACATGATTTTGGCCTCACTGGTCAAACTTCCGGGCGATTGGCCCAGCCTGCCCCGATAAAATCACTGGCTCGCATTGGCCCGACAGTGCAGAGTATCATCTGCATAGCAGTGAAAGCTGGCCCCATGTCTTCTAATTTCTCCCTGGGGTAGCATGATCCTTAAGGCACCCCATACTTTACTGGCGTGACTTGTAAAAGCTGCCCTTTCTATGGAACAAAATCAATGCCTAAAGTCTTGAATTAAAAAGCTTGTTAAATATCACAAACTGAAAAAAATAATACACTGTATTAACAAGTTCTTGCATTTCAATGACTTGAATTCCAGGGTTTGTATTTTTAGGTCCTGAAATTTAACATATCTGTTTATTTAAGCTGTGAATATTTCAACGAAAAATATTTCAAACACGTTTTCATACTTAAAAATTCAATAATTCATATTCAATTTTCAGATTTCACTTATTCAATACCCTTTAAAAATACGATGTATAATATTCAAAAGGTCATTTTCAGTTCATTTTATTTCAGTTCAAATATTTGTTTCCATAAATTCAGTGGATCAAATTCGACTGATAAAATTCAACATTACATCCGGGAACTGCAGGAGAAGCAATAGATTGCAGATTGAAGATCGCCAGCTGCTCTAGCTTTCACCAGCAGGTGGAGATGGAATAATGTAAGATTTTTAACCCAGTAAACAAGCGAGAAAAAGGCTAATAAAGGCACAAAAGTAGAATTTAATATTAATATCAATGCCTTGGACATTATAAATAATAAAAAGTATGAGTAAAATGAGTAAATGAGGGTTTAGTCATCTATATTTGCCCTTATGTAACGGAAGCCAGCTGGTGATCGCGTAAAGCTCACCCCTCGGATCCAGGGACAGACGTTGTTCTGCAATCTTATCGGAGCTTGTCCCCCATGCTGGCTCGTTACCTGCTCGGACCGGTGCGGTTACTTGCACATAAACCGTCTTTTGATGAATATGATGTTACACATTGTCTATCTTTATTGACTCTTTCTTCCATAGACGCTAAGTATTATATTGACAGCTAAATAATATAAACGTAAGAGAAACAGGAGAGGAAATATTATAATAATAATACAAAATAGATAAACATTGACAGGGCTAAGAACAATTACGAACAAAGATTTTCAAAACCAGAGAGATTTTATGAGAATGTCACAAAACAGTTTACTTGGAAATGTTAAACAGAGTTCAGGTATGATTTAAGGTTGGTTATGGATGGGGCGTCTGATTTAAAATAATTTAACGTGCGAATGCATTAAAGGAGCATCTTCAGTTATTCACACAGAACAGTCTAATATGGCATAACTATAAGGAGTAATGTTTGCGCTGTTTAAACGCAGCTATGTCAGGATTGGGATAGGTTATACATTTTCATCATTTAAATTATTATTATGATTGTTAATATTATTATTGTATGACATTTATTTGGGCTATTGCGCTTAAATAAGTCATCTGTGATTCTAAATTAATATTTCTATTTATCCTTTTTATCACTCTGCCTGTCTTTCTCTTCTTTTTTCTAATTTTTGTTGTTCTGCCACGGTTAAACGTTTGCAAAATGTCTTAGTTTGTCCAGATTATTGTTTTATTGTTATGTAGCCTATAGGCGAGAAAAAGGTAATAGCGCAAAAGTGGCAATGTCGCAGCCAATGATAAGTAATAAAATGAGTCGCCTGTGGTTTGATAATAGGCAGTTATAACTGACTTTAATTTGTTTTTATTAAATGAGAAAACCGTTATTTATAACTTTTCAGCGACCGTTTGTATTTTATGATTAGCAATGTTGATCTTTTTTGAAATTAAACATATAATTTTATTTAAACTGGTTTAAACTTAATATAGTTGTCAATTGAGCTAGTTTCATAAGATTAATGTTTATAATGCGTGGTTTGACATGCGTGGTTGAGGGGTTCCTGCAAAGCAGCTCAGTGTTCATCATCATGGGGTTACTGAGCTTTAATCGCCATCTACTGGAGAGAATGTATTTGCTCATTTATTCTATTAACTCTTTTCTGAAAGTGTGTTTTATGATTTCACAAAGTCAAACCATTATGTTTTTATTTTATATTTTGAGATGATCATATTTAAATAAACAATTGCTAGGGTAGCTAATAGTTTCTTTTTTCTTGTTTTTTTTTTTTTTAAATCAGTAGCCTATAAAATCATCATTTTTGCTTGACAAAGTTATTGGTTTAGGATTCTGGATGCATTTTTGCTGTGTTGGAAACTCATAAGCCCACACTAAATCAATTATATTATCAGAAATGACAGATATAAGAAATCCATTAATATTCATCACTTTTTTTTACAATTATACAAGCAATTTCTCGCCGACGTCAGCTCCACTTTCGGAAATGGTAAACAGCGAGGTGTTATTCATATAAGCCCCAAGCATGACATATGTCATGATTAATATAATAATCGAAACACTCTTGTAGGCTATCCTTATGCTTGGCCAAATGTCATCACTTTCACTTTCATTTTACATTATTATGCACACGCCCAGATGTCATCTGAAACTTTGGAAGAATTCCTATCATATATTGGCAGCCATCCAGCATCTCTTAACCAGTTTGATATGCGACGCTGGCTCTGACTGGCCACCGGAGCTTGCGGCCACTCGTTCGACCTTGTCGTGTGCAAGCCGCACAGCACATGCATAAAAACGTCAATCATTTTATTCATTCATCAATTCATTCATTTTCCTTCTGCTTCATCTCTATTTTAGAAGCAATAATCTGGACAAACTAAAGACATTTTGCAAACGTTTAACCGTGGCAGAACCCCAAAAATTCAAAAAAAAAGAAGAGAAAGACGATAGCAAAGTGATAGCTAAAAAGGATAAATAGAAATATTAATTTAGAATCACGGATGACTTATTTAAGCGCAATAGCCCAAATACATGTCATAAAATAATAATAATAACAATCATAATTTAAATAATGAAAGTATATAACCTATCCCAATCCTGACATAGCTGCGTTTAAATAATAACTGAAGACGCTCCTTTAATGCATTCGCATGTTAAATTATTTTAAATCAGACGCCCCATCCATAACCAACCTTAAATCATACCTGAACTCTGTTTAACATTTCCAAGTAAACTGTTTTGTGACATTCTCATAAAATCTCTCTGGTTTTGAAAATCTTTGTTCGTAATTGTTCTTAGCCCTGTCAATGTTTATCTATTTTTTATTATTATTATAATATTTCCTCTCCTGTTTCTCTTACGTTTATATTCTTTAGCTGTCAATATTGTAGGGATAGTTTACAGTTTAACCCAAAGAATGACCAGTCTGGTAGATGAAGAAGAGCCGGAGTCAGAGATTTAAATAAATAAATCAAGTTTACTGAAGATAGTTTGCAGTTTCATCCGCAGAAGCCAGCTTCAACACTCACAATGAGTTCCTAGGCCGCTCTGCTTACAATCACCAATCAATAACAATTATACTCTCACATAACGTCATTAACTGCGTCATACATAAAGGTATTCTAACCTGATTGGTTAAAACACAGATAGACTAGGAACATTTCCACGTGAGGTTTGTGCGTACAATTCTGAACAATATCTAAACATAAACGTCAGACACCCTTTAGACTGATTAGAGCTGACTCCAGACCTGTGAAACGGATCAACAATCAAATAGAACACACACACTTTAAGTATAATCTGTTTCTTATCCAAGGCTGAGTGTACCGTCAGCCGTCTTTATCAAAACTGGTTCAAAACTGGTATAATCTACATTCAGGCAGTTATATTCTTACTACACAAAGTCTATCTTGAATAAAAAGTAGAATCACTTTAAAAGATTTAACCGTAAAACTATAGCAAAATCACTTTAGACATTTTAGACAGTATTAACTCCTAGAAATAACAATAGAAACAGTTGTTTCCAGTCCTCAGTTCCACTCAAGATCTCCATGACCTCTGACCTAGTTTGCTGGCTCCTGAAAATAGGTATAAAGAGACTGGCAAATGCACTGAACATTCTTATATTAAGCAATGTGTTAACTTATTCATTAATTAAAATCAATTCACAGTTAAATACTAAGAAACAGGATGATGAAAAGGATAAACGTTGGTCCATGATGAGATGGACTGGAAAGCAGAAATCCGAATCCTTCAGTATAATACTTAGCGTCTATGGAAGAAAGAGTCAATAAAGATAGACAATGTGTAACATCATATTCATCAAAAGACGGTTTATGTGCAAGTAACCGCACCGGTCCGAGCAGGTAACTAGCCAGCATGGGAGACAAGCTCCGATAAGATTGCAGAACAACGTCTGTCCCTGGATCCGAGGGGTGAGCTTTACACGATCACCAGCTGGCTTCCGTTACATAAGGGCAAATATAGATGACTAAACCCTCATTTACTCATTTTACTCATACTTTTTATTATTTATAATGTCCAAGGCATTGATATTAATATTAAATTCTACTTTTGTGCCTTTATTAGCCTTTTTCTCGCTTGTTTACTGGGTTAAAAATCTTACATTATTGAATCTTCACCTGCTGGTGAAAGCTAGAGCAGCTGGCGATCTTCAATCTGCAATCTATTGCTTCTCCTGCAGTTCCCGGATGTAATGTTGAATTTTATCAGTCGAATTTGATCCACTGAATTTATGGAAGCAAATATTTGAACTGAAATAAAATGAACTGAAAATGACCTATTGAATATTATACATTGTATTTTTAAAGGGTATTGAATATTTTGTAAGTGAAATCTGAAAATTGAATATGAATTATTGAATTTTTAAGTATGAAAACGTGTTTGAAATATTTTTCGTTGAAATATTCACAGCTTAAATAAACAGATATGTTAAATTTCAGGACCTAAAAATACAAACCCTGGAATTCAAGTCATTGAAATGAAAGAACTTGTTAATACGGTGTATTATTTTTTTCAGTTTGTGATATTTAACAAGCTTTTTAATTCAAAGCTTTAGGCATTGATTTTGTTCCATACCTTTCTCTGTTAATTAGCCAATGATCTGAATCAGGTGTGTTTGAGTAAAGTGAAATGGCAAATGTGCAGAGCTTTTGGTCCTTCAGGAATGTGGCTGAGAAACATTGCTGTAGATAACAGGTTATAAAGTTATAAATAATACAGGTTGTTTTTTTTTTCATTACATTTGTTTTGCTTTATACTGTATAGACCAAGCATTGTCAGGAGCCACAGTTGTTAATTGCTTTGTGTGTGTGTGTGTGTGTGTGTGTGTGTGTGTGTGTGTGTGTGTGCGTGCGTGTGCGTGTGTGTGTGTGTGTATGTGTCATGTTTACCAGTGAACAACCACCAGATGTCGCTGGTAAACACTCACTCATAAAACTACATATCTGCCTTCTTCTGGACTACATATGCATACATGCACTTCTCCTAGACACTCACGCCTGCTCACTCATCTAGCTTGATTACATTTGCACACCTGAGGACTTTCAGAGACTGATTAACACACACTATTTAAGCCACACATTCACCCCTTCAGTTTGCCGAGTCTTGTTCACTGTATAGTAGCATTACAACGCGGTTTCCTTGTCTTTGTTTTCCTGTGTTTTGAACCTAACCTTGTTTATTTAGTTATCCTTGTCTGCCGCCTGCCTTTCGACCTCTTGATTGTTAAACTGACTACGATTCTGGATTGTCCTCACATACCTGTTTGCTCCTGTATTGACCACTGCTTGCCTGACTGTTAATAAACCTGCATATTGGATCCTACCTTCTGTTGTGGTGTTACTCCCCGGCGTTACAGAAGACTCGGCCTTAACATGGATTCAGCGGGTATCAAGATCATGTGTCTGCGTCAGGAAGCCCGGTCTGTAGAGGAATACGTGGAGGACTTCATCCAGGTAGCCCATTTAACATCTTTGGATGATATATGCCTGATGATATTTTTTCGTGGAGAATTATCTGAACCTCTGTACTCCACAATGCCACTGCATGACCCCCATTGGACACTAGAGTTCTACATTGATCTGGCTCTACAACTTAGTGGGTCCCCTTTCACCATAGGCGAGGTTGAGGAAACCCCTAAATGTTTTTTTGTGGGGGGGGGGCAATAGACAGCAAGACCCGCCAGCTGCGGGGCTTGCAATCCCCTCTACTAACAATATTATGCTGTCATCTACTATACTCATGTCCCCTGTTCACCAGCCCAGTTCTCCATGTCACAAGATGGCCGACTCCAGTCCTCCAGCTCACAAGATGGCCGACTCCAGTCCTCCAGCTCACAAGATGGCCAACTCCAGTCCTCCAGCTCACAAGATGGCCGACTCCAGTCCTCCAGCTCACAAGATGGCCGACTCCAGTCCTCCAGCTCACAAGATGGCCGACTCCAGTCCTCCAGCTCACAAGATGGCCGACTCCAGTCCTCCAGCTCACAAGATGGCCGACTCCAGTCCTCCAGCTCACAAGATGGCCGACTCCAGTCCTCCAGCTCACAAGATGGCCGACTCCAGTCCTCCAGCTCACAAGATGGCCTACCCAGTCCTCCAGCTCACAAGAAGGCCGACTCCAGTCCTCCAGCTCACAAAATGGTCGACACCAGTCCTCCAGCTTACAAAATGGTCGACTCCAGTCCCCCAGCTCACAAGATGGCCGACTCCAGTCCCCCAGCTCACAAGATGGCCGACTCCAGTCCTCCAGCTCACAAGATGGCCGACTCCAGTCCCCCAGCTCACAAGATGGCCGACTCCAGTCCCCCAGCTCACAAGATGGCCGACTCCAGTCCCCCAGCTCACAAGATGGCCGACTCCAGTCCCCCAGCTCACAAGATGGCCGACTCCAGTCCCCCAGCTCACAAGATGGCCGACTCCAGTCCCCCAGCTCACAAGATGGCCGACTCCAGTCCCCCAGCTCACAAGATGGCCGACTCCAGTCCCCCAGCTCACAAGATGGCCGACTCCAGTCCCCCAGCTCACAAGATGGCCGACTCCAGTCCTCCAGCTCACAAGATGGCCGACTCCAGTCCTCCAGCTCACAAGATGGCCGACTCCAGTCCTCCAGCTCACAAGATGGCCGACTCCAGTCCTCCAGCTCACAAGATGGCCGACTCCAGTCCTCCAGCTCACAAGATAGCTGACTCCAGTCCTACAGCTCACAAGATGACTGCCTCCAGCCCTCCAACTCACAATGTGGTAAGCGCCAATCTGCCACCAGCTCACAAGATGGCTTCTTGTTCCGAGTCCGTTCCTGTCCTTGTTCCTGTTCTAACTCCTGAAATGCCATCAACTGAGCCCCCAGAATGGCCTTCACCACCTGAGTTACCAGAGCTGCCACCGCCAGAGCTGCCAGACCCTCCAGAGCTGCCAGACCCTCCAGTGCTGCCAAAGCTGCCAGATCCTCCAGAGCTGCCAGTGCCTCTGCCGCCAGAGCTGCCAGAGCTGCCACCACCTGAACCTCCTGAATGGCCGCCGCCTGAGCTTCCTGAATGGCCGCCGCCTCCTGAGCTTCCTGAATGGCCGCCGCCTCCTGAGCTTCCTGAATGGCCGCCGCCTCCTGAGCTTCCTGAATGGCCGCCGCCTCCTGAGCTTCCTGAATGGCCGCCGCCTCCTGAGCTTCCTGAATGGCCGCCGCCTGAGCTTCCTGAATGGCCGCCGCCTGAGTTTCCTGAATGGTCGCCGCCGTCTGACTGTCCTGAATGGCCGCCGCCTGCTGAACTTCCTGAATGGCCGCTGCCACCTAAGCTTCCTCAATGGTCGCAGCCTCATGATCCAGGGCCACTGCAGCTCCACGCTCCAGGCCCTCCGCAGCTCCACGCTCCAGGCCCTCCGCAGCTCCACGCTCCAGGCCCTCCGCAGCTCCACGCTCCAGGCCCTCCGCAGCTCCACGCTCCAGGCCCGCCGCAGCTGCACGCTCCAGGCCCGCCGCAGCTCCACGCTCCAGGCCCTCCGCAGCTCCACGCTCCAGGCCCTCCGCAGCTCCACGCTCCAGGCCCTCCGCAGCTCCACGCTCCAGGCCCTCCGCAGCTCCACGCTCCAGGCCCTCCGCAGCTCCACGCTCCAGGCCCTCCGCAGCTCCACGCTCCAGGCCCTCCGCAGCTCCACGCTCCAGGCCCTCCGCAGCTCCACACTCCAGCCCCTCCAAGCCACTCCTTAGAGGGGGGGGGGGGCTCTGTCATGTTTACCAGTGAACAACCACCAGATGTCGCTGGTAAACACTCACTCATAAAACTACATATCTGCCTTCTTCTGGACTACATATGCATACATGCACTTCTCCTAGACACTCACGCCTGCTCACTCATCTAGCTTGATTACATTTGCACACCTGAGGACTTTCAGAGACTGATTAACACACACTATTTAAGCCACACATTCACCCCTTCAGTTTGCAGAGTCTTGTTCACTGTATAGTAGCATTACAACGCGTTTTCCTTGTCTTTGTTTTCCTGTGTTTTGAACCTAGCCTTGTTTATTTAGTTATCCTTGTCTGCCGCCTGCCTTTCGACCTCTTGATTGTTAAACTGACTACGATTCTGGATTGTCCTCACATACCTGTTTGCTCCCCGTATTGACCACTGCTTGCCTGACTGTGAATAAACCTGCATATTGGATCCTACCTTCTGTTGTGGTGTTACTCCCCGGCGTTACAGTATGTGTGTGTGTGTGTGTGTGTGTATATATATATATATATATATATATATATATATATATATATATATATATATATATATATATATATATATTCAATGGGTAGCACAATTGCCTCACAGCAAGAAAGTCACTGGGTCAGTTAGCATTTCTGTATGGAATTTGCATATTCTTGCTGTTCGCGTGGGTTTCCTCTAGGTGCTCCGGTTTCCCCCCACACACCCGGTTTGCTATGATTGTTCGATTGTATTCAGCACGAGACAGACAGAAATGCCTATCACATCTAAAGTATGAAGTAGCAGAAAGTATAAAGGTCCACTGCAAGAATGCAATAAATCATTGCAGTTTAACAGCATTTTACTCTCCTCTTAAACCTAACCTCAAGTAATAACAATGACACGCATTCAGTATTAATCCACAGTGGCAAAAGTTGAACTATTTGTGTGTAGAAACAGCTGATGGTGGCCATAGCAAAGGCAAACAGCAAAGGATCTGTCATGAAACTTAGACAAGGAGGATCCAATTGCAAGTATTTTAATGAACAAGGACACATGAAGGTTCAAAACAAAAGAGAGCCATGAGCCACGACGAAGACAACAACGGACAGCGACGGATACTGGGAGACAACAGTCAGGAATAAGGACAAACAACGGACTGATAACCAGGACATACCACAAGAGGAAATATATAGCCAGCCAAATGAGGTTCAGCTGGAGGATAACGAGTCAGCTGATGACATCAGCTGATCCTAGAACGCTGTCAACACGAAAGGTAAACAAACACACACCCTCAGACATGATGCGCAAACCTACTTGAAGGAGGGTCTGTCTGGCCCTGTTCCAAGTACGTCGACACCTCTGGACAAAGGCGTGGGTGGAGGGAACCGCGACTTCAGATTCCAGACTGGGAAAAGCAGGTGGCTGGTACCCTAAACTACACTCAAATGGAGAGAGGCCCGTGGCAGACACTGGTAATGAGTTATGTGCGTACTCAACCCATGAGAGCTGCTGGCTCCAGGAGGATGGATTCTGAGAGACTAAACATCGTAACATACGTTCAAAATCTTGGTTGGCTCTCTCCGTTTGACCGTTACTCTGAGGGTGGAAACCAGAAGAAAGACTAACAGTCGCCCCCATTAAATGCAAAACTCTCTCCAAAATTTAGAGATGAACTGAGGCCCCCTGTCAGAAACCACATTCGTCGGGAGGCCATGAATACAAAAGACATGGTCAATGACAGCAGCCGCTGTCTCTCTGGCTGATGGTAATTTGGCAGAGGAATAAAGTGAGTGGCTTTCGAAAACCGGTCCACTATGGTCAAAATCATCGTATTCCCATTGGAGGGGGAAAGACCCGTAACGAAATCTAGCGCAATATGGGACCAGGGTCTCGATGGCACTGACAGCGGCTGAAGAGGGGGGGCAATTGGAAGTCTTAGAAACTGCGCAAACTGAGCAAGCCCATGTCACGAGCCATAACTGGCCACTAGAATTGTTGTTTGATTAGAAACAAGGTACGACTCACCCCTGGATGACAGGCCAACTTGGAAGAGTGACCCTAACGAATGACGTCAGACCGTAATTCCTCTGGCACAAATAAATGACCCGGTGGTCATTTTATTCAGCCAAAGAAAGCGCTGGGACAGGATAGCACGGACCCCCACCTCTGATGCGTCAACCTCCACCACGAACTGCCGTGATGGATCAGGGGCAATAAGGATAGGTGCTGAAACAAAGCAGCTTTTCAGACAATCAAACGCAACTTGTGCTGCATTGGACCACCTGAACGCAGTCTTGATGGAGGTTAAGGCAGTCAGAAGCGCGGCGAGCTGGCTGAAGTTGCGAATGAAACACCGGTAAAAATTGGCAAAACCAAGAAACCTCTGCAGGGCCTTGCTAGAATCTGGGGTTGGCCAATCTACCACAGCCTGAACTTTCTCTGGATCCATGCGCATCCCCTCGACTGACACGATATGTCCTAGAAAAGGAACAGACTGTGCATGAAAAACGCATTTCTCCGCCTTGACATAAAGCCCATCCTCTAGCAGCCTCTGAAGCACTCGCCTGACGTGTTAAATATGTTCCTGGAGAGAATGAGAAAATATCAGTATGTCATCCAGGTAAACATAAATGAACTGATCTAGCATATCTCTCAACATGTCATTCACGAGTGCTTGGAAGACTGCAGGGGCGTTGGACAGACTGAAAGAAAAAACACAATATTCGAAGTGCCCCCTGGGGGTATTAAATGTGGTCTTCCATTTATTGCCTTCTCGAATGCGGACCAAATGGTAAGCGTTGCGGAGGTCTAATTTCGTGAAAAAGGACACCCCCTGCAGACGTTCGAAGGCAGAAGACATCAGCGGAAAAGGATAAGTATTCTTTACCGTGATAGCGTTCAGCCCTCGGTAGTCTATAGGGGAGGGAGCCATCTTTCTTTTTCACAAAAAAAACCCGCCCCCACTGGTGATGAAGAAGGGCGGATGATCTTAGCTGCTAGAGAATCAGAAATATATTTCTCCATGGCCTCCCTCTCTGGAACAGAGGGTGAATAAAGTTTGCCTTTAGGCGGAGACGTACCTGGCAATAACTCTATAGCACAGTCATAGGGACGATGTGGAGGCAGAGAAGCAGCTTCGAGACTTAATGAACACTCTCTTCAGGTCGAGGTACTCATTGGGCACGTTTGACAGATCCATGTGTTCTTCCTGAAAAACAGAATGAGACACAGAAGAACAGGCAGACAACAAACACGTAGCATGACAGCTCTCACTCCAAGAAATTACAGATTCCTGTCTCCAGTTAATATGTGAATTGTGTATTACCAGCCAAGGATGTCCAAGGACTACTGAAGTGACAGGGGCTTCTGTTAAAAAAAAGAATAATTTCAGAGTGGTTATCAGAGGTGATCAGTCTTATAGGACCAGTGGAACGAGTAATGGAAGGAAGAGAAGAACCATTGAGAGCATGAACAGATATAGGTTGGGAGAGAGAAATCACAGGAAGTCTGAGTCTTTTAACTAAAGCAGCGTCAATAAAATTTCCCTCCGCTCCATAGTCAATAAGCGCTTGAGTACTAAAATTGCCAGATGACCACTCCAACTTAACATTCAAAAGAGTAGCTGCAAGAGAAGATTTGTTCAAAGATACTCCAGCTGTCAGTAAACTCTTTTCTACTGACGGGCTCTGGCTTTTACCCTGAATCGCGATGTGATCAGCACCACTGCAGTGCAACACCAGGTCCTCGCTGCGGCATCTGCGCTTTTCCTCCAGCGACAGCCTAGAGCGGCCCATCTGCATGCCTTCGGGTTCCGTGAGTGGCGTGTCCTCCTGCCCCGGATCTACAGTGACAGCCGGAAAAAGTGATCTCACCAGAGCGTGCGCGCGTCGTGTGTTTCTCTCCCTGAGCTGAAGACGAGAGTCCACCCGAATGGCCAAATCAATGAGTTCGTCCAGGGTCTTAGGAAGATCCAGGGTGAAAATTTTATCCTTTATGTGGTCTGCCAGCCTGTGAAGAAAGATGTCCCACTGCGCCTCCGCGTTCCATTCGCTCTCGGCCGCCAGGATGCGGAACTCAATGGAGTAATCAGTGACACATTGTTGCCCCTGCTGCAACTCCGTAAGCACCCGTGCCGCCTCTCTGCCCGCCAAGCCTCGATCGAATACCTTTTTTTAGCTCTGTCCAAAAGGTATCAAACGAAGAGCAACATTGGAGTTTCCTCTCCCACACAGCAATTCCCCACTGCGCTACTCTCCCGGTGAGAAGCGTGATGACAAACGCCCCTTTCGATTCATCCGTGGAAAACGAGGAAGGCGGCAAGGAAAAGTACAACGAGCACTTCACCAAAAAAGGCTCGACACAACTCGGGCTCCCCGGAGTAGAATGCTGGAGGTGGAAGGCGAGGCTCAGCAAATCCAGTTGTTCACTTAGGAACCGACATAACAGCTGGACTAATGTTAGTTGCAACAGGCTGCTGAAGATCGACAGCATTAAGATGTTGCAAGCATGTTGTGAGATCAGAGATCTGAGTGACAAGCGCCTGGACAGCGCGACTGATGGCAATCATCTGATCATCATGTCTGTTCATGCGTGTGGTAGCATGTGCAACGATTTCAGCCAGGCCGGAGATACTTGCTGGATCCATGTTTGATCAGTCCATTCTGTCACAAAACTTAGACAAGGAGGATCCAATTGCAAGTATTTTAATGAAGGTTCAAAACAAAGGTTCACATGAAGGTTCAAAACAAAAGAGAGCCACGAGCCATGATGAAGACAACAACGGACAGCGACGGATACTGGGAGACAACAGTCAGGAACAAGGACAAACAACGGACTGATAATCAGGACATACCACAGGAGGAAATATATAGCCAGCCAAATGAGGTTCAGCCAGAGGACAATGAGTCAGCTTATGACATCAGCTGATCCTAGCACGCTGTCAACACAAAAGGTAAACAAACACACACCCTCACACATGACAACACACAAGGCATGATACATAATCCGTGACAGGATCGGCAGTTCAGAAGCACATTTAAATTGGTAAAGGAAGAAGCACATGTCATGTTTTTAACATTGTTTTGGACGCAATACTGAATGTTATTGTCATACAGATTTAACCTGAGAGATAAAGTACAAGCACTGATCTATAAAAGATACATGATTACAAGCCGTGTAGGGCGAATACAACTTATAACACACAATTGAACACATATTGTGCATACCACACAAAACGAGGAAATAATATTAATGACACTTACATGTTATGATCCAGAAAAAAGAAGAAACTGGTCCATTCAAACTGTAAATGTTTCTGACAAAGTTCCTGAGAAAGTCTGACAAAGTCCCATTGTCACGGTTTGTGGTGGGCAAGGGACAAGAGAGTGGTGAAAAGGAAGATGAAATTGCACAGGACAGCAGACATGAGGAAGATATAAGCAGGAATAATTATCACACGAACAGGTGAATATACTAAACTAATAATGGGTTAACAAGGAGGGTGGGAATAGACAATAGAAAAAAGAGCACATGACACAAAGAGACAACACAAGCCATGTGCTCACATAAAACGAGACTAGAATATGCAGCCAATGAGAGAACTCATTAACTGCATGTTCACAAGACAACAATAACAGCACAACACTGAAGCACACAACAAAAGCAAGAGGCCACAATGTAAACACCCAGCCATTTGCTTATACAACACAAACATTAACAGATGCCAGACACAAGCACATAATGAGTTAAAACAACTTACACATATGCAACGAGCATGTTTCATCTCATCGCCAACCGAAACGAAAACCAACCAGACTGAGGTGCTGAGAATGTACCAGCGCGATGCCGAAAGAACAAAACACAAACACGAGTACAAGTGCTCGCGTCCCAAGCACGCACAGACCCCGCATCAATGGCCCTCATACAGAGACACACACAATGACAGAAATTTAGTGCTCGACCCGAGCCGAGCACAACAGGACAGGACAAGACAGAGCTAGTGTCCAGACTCTGCCACCAAAAGAAGAACTTACAATACTAGTGTGACAGAACCCTGACACCCATAGTCTCTTTTGCTCTTTTAATAGCAAACGGCCAATGAATCCCGCATTGCAGCGTAGGTTAATGTTTCAAAAATTAGAAAAATTACAAGAACGAACACAGCAATAGGTTGGTTTTACTGTGGTATAGTGAAAATGAACTTTACCCCTTTATTCCCCGCAGCCAAATCTTCATCTGTCAGTGATCCTTATCTATTCCCCGCGCCTCTGCTTGTGTGTGGAGGAAAATCGCATGCACATTTTGGACACACTGGAAGTACATATTTGGTGATGTACCCTTTCAACGTTAATGCGATCATACAAAAGATCCGAACCTAACTCAATTTGTTTTTTTCAACTCTGAGTCAACTATTTTCCTAAAGAATCAATTGTTTTAAACGTGCACTTTTAAATTTAAATCTCACCTGGATGTTTTTATTCACTTAGAGCTGTGTTACACACTGCATGGAAGATCATTTTCAAAAATAGTGGCTGTTTGAGATCAATAAAAAATGGATGTTTATTACAGAAATGTTGTATTACTGAAAAGTATAAAGCAGCCTCCAGCCCTTTTGTGAAGGGTCTGGTGTCTTGCACCTTCCTCTTCACAATTCCCCATAGATTCTGAATGGGGTTTAGGTCAGGCGAGTTTTCCTGGCCAATTAAGCACAGGCCCTTGAACCAGGTATGAGTACTTTCGGCAGTATGGGCAGGTGCCAAGTTCTTAAAATCAAATCAGCATCTCCATAAAACTGTATGTATGCATGTTTGTGAAATATTTGTTTTCATTTTATTGTTTATTTATTTAATTATGTTCTTTTAGGTGGCACGATGGCTCAGTGGTTAGCACTGTCACATCACAGCAAAAAAGTCACTGGTTCCAGTCCTGGCTGGGCCTGTTGGGATTTATGTGTAAAGTTTGCATGTTCTCCCTGCGTTGGCAGCTTCCTATGGGAGTTCGGGTTCCCCCACAGTCCAAAGACATGCGCTAGAAGTGAATTGGAAAAAGTAATTTAGCTGTAGTATAAGAGTGTGTGCGTGACTGCAAGAGTAAATGGGTGTTTTTCAGTACTGGGTTGCGGCTGGAATACCATACACTACCTAAAACAACACAATTGGTGGTTCATTCTGCTTTGGCAACCCCTGATAAAAAAGGATGTTATGTTCCATATTAGTTTTGTCTTTTTTGTATTTACTTTCCCTACCCTCTTCTCTGCTTCTTACTCCACTCTTAGGTTTCTTATTGTTTCATTTAACGGTCCATCATCATTATGACTGTGCCAGTTCCACCAATCAGGACAAGCCACGAGGATTAAAGCCCTGACAGATCAGTGTGTGGTGTGCGCTCTGCCTTGATGTACCTTTGTGCTCCACGCAACTTTTATTTTTTGGCATGCTTAAGCTATTTGGTCAGTTTTAACTGTGGTAATTCGAGTTTAATTGTTAAACTTCTTTGGCTTTACGTAAATGCATTGATGGTCGTGGTGTGATTCTAAACTGAGCCTTATGACCTTCTTGTTTTAGTTTAGACTGATTTTGTTTGTTTAGTTTGAGTGTTTTGCCCCCTGTGTGATTTAGAGCTGTTTAATTTAATTGGTATTACAAGCACTAAAGATGTTGGTTTCATTTTCATTGCTTATTTTAGTGGCCTTTTGTTTTGTTAATTTCTTTGATTTGGCTTTCACTTGTTTAAAGAAAATATTTTAAATGTTTATTTCTTTTTTCCAATATTATTGTCACATCTTTTGTTTAAACCATTGAGTAAAAAGCTTAAATTCTGAATTGATTCTTGCCTCATCCTTGATCTGTCACACACATTACATCTGTCTCACCTAAATGTTACAGCATCCCTTTTAAACATCATAAACACGTAACAAGGGACTAAGATGAAGGAAAATGGATATTTCTAAAAACAAGGCGAATGCAGTGGCGCAGTAGGTAGTGCTGTTGCCTCACAGCAAGAAGGTCGCTGGTTTAAGCCTTGGCTGGGTCAGTTGGTGTTCCTGTGTGGAGTTTGCATGTTCTCCCTGCGTGAGTTTCCTTTGAGTGCTCCTGTTTCCCCCACAGTCCAAAAACATGCGGTACAGGTGAATTGGGTAGGCTAAATTGTCCGTAGTGTATGAGTGTGAATGAGTGTGGATATTTCCCAGAGATGGGTTGTGGCTGGAAGGGCATCCGCTGCATAAAACGTGCTGAATAAGTTGGCGGTTCATTCCGCTATGGCGACCCTGGATTAATAAAGGGACTAAGCCTAAAAGAAAACAAATGAAAGAAAATAAAAACAAGATTTTAATTGTAAAAGGCATAGTTGCCCTTTTTGTTTGCAAATAATTTTACCATCAAGTTTAATATTTTCATCTTGCCAAAATAACAGTATCTAATGTTGATGCTTCTTCCTCTACATTTATGTAGAGTTTAAACAAGTTTTGATTTTCGTTCCACAGTCCTTTTTTTGCACAATGCATTAAAAAGGACTTCATGGTGCAAATTCAAATCCCTCTGACAGCATAATTAAACTATGAAATTACATGTTCTGCTCATGGTTTGTTCCCCAATGGCACTAATTAGGACTTACTTTTTTCAAGGCACAGTGAAAGCAGTGAGTTGCATTTGTATTATTTATTTAGTTTGTCACATTTATTTGAACCACTGTGTTATTATCTACTACATCAGAGCAATTTTGAAAGGAAGGTGTGATCCCGAACCATTTTAGACAGACCAGTCTTTTTGCGTGGCTGCAGTATTTTTAGACGCGTACATGAATTTTTATTTTCTTTTGGATGTTTTATGCCACAGAGCTATTTTTGTAAAACATGTAATTTGTGTCAATACAGTGTATTTGAGAAACAGTAGGTCAGAAATAGTTCATGATATAGTTAGAATGACTTATGAACATGTTCTTCCCGGTATATATATACAGTTATATAAACTTTATATACAGTATATATAAAGGTAACAATAGATGGCACAATAGTAATAGTAAACAGTTTTTCTGCAGCCGTTCAGACCTCCTTGAATAAAACATATGCTAATTTGGTAACAAAATGTGATGACCTTTTATTTAACACTGAAGTTTGGTGGTTTTTAATCAGCTATCTTTAACAGAAATGTAGTTGGGAAAGGTGGAAGAACCTTTTTGTCATCGAAGGCACGAGGAGTAAAGTCCACCAGTTCTCATCTTCAATTGTCTGATAATTATATACAATTACACTCAGAATAATTATAATCGATCATTATCTCCAGTACATTGCACTAACAATAGTACAGAATGAAAAAAATGCTTAATTGTGCTAATTACTGAAATTATTAATGACATTACTTCATAATTTAGGAATACTTATTCTAGAGCTATTATTCTAAACCAGTTTTTTTCATATTTAAAAGTAAACTTAATAAACAGGGAAAGAGAATAACATTTAAAAACATTAATGTTTATTTAGAAAGAAGACACACATTACTCACAGAATAATGAATTAAAATAGTTTATGACTAGATCATCAAAAGCTTTATGTTATAATGAATCAACTGGAAAGATTGTAGAATGCATAAATGAGCCTTTTTTGATTCTTTAGGTCTACGATGATGTGTGCATGTGTTTGTGTGTGTTCTAGCATCATTCATTAAACAACTAATTAAATGTTTAATTAATAAAATATTGATTTCACTTTGATTAACATTTAATGCTTTGTAATATTTTCAAAGTGTAATGTTAATGGGTAACTGTTGGAAAGCAGTTCAAATGTGGTTTGTACCATCCTCTATACATTGTTAAGTCATTGCTGACAATATTGAATACAAAATCAAATAATAAAAATAAAAAACATATTCTAAATCATAAAGTACATTTAAAATGAAGTGATGAATTCTAAAGCCCTTGAGCTTCCTTACAGGCACAGCAGCTGTTATGTGTTAAGTATTATATGATTTGTGTTAAAGATGTATTGTAGGTGAACTTCACAGGCTACAGAAACATATTATAATCTATATATGGTCCCTGATGATTTCCCAGTCTATTCATCGTCTGTGTAATTGATAGGCTTTCTCTTACTAGAGGCACTTTAGAGATTTCCAAAAATTCTTTATAAGCCAACCTCTAAAATATAACTTCATTCATTTTTTATTTAAGCTAAAAGTTTAACCACTGCAAAATATATAATTCTTCACCCTATTGAACTGAATTATTGATGTTACTTAAGCCTGCAAAGGCATACTTATCACGCTGACAGTGCAACAATGTGTAGCTGTTTGGTTTTGGATTTGTTTCACATTGCTATCAATATTTAAACAAATGTTTAAACAAGTTTAAACAACCTACAAACCTGTATTTTATTAATATATTGTTGTGAACTATTGGACGGTGACCAATCAGTTGTCCTGTCCATACGGGTGGGATTATATACAACACTCATCTATAGAAAGGTTAAATAACACTTTATTGTAAAACTGAAGCTGGTCTCCATTGAGACAATCACCAGAGCTGATTATTATTATTATTGTTTTTCTAATCAACCTGAGTCATTTAGCCATGATATGAAGAAATCTGCCTTCATGATTTCTCTGCCTGCTATAAAAGCTCAACAGGCTTCTGAGAAATATTGAGAATTTCAAATATCTTCTGATTACTTTCAGCAGCATTTCCACATCTCTAACAGATGATAAAGATGTTTCTTTCCAGCAGCTTCGTGTGTCAAGGTCTGCACTGAATTATGCTATTATATACTCTTTTTGTGCAGAAAAAGTACATATTTTGAGTGTGTACCAGAAGAGTAAGCAAGCTTCGGAACATACTACTTCATAGTTTATAAACTATTCTGTTGCTTAGTTACATGCTGTCAATTTTCGTCACGTCCTCCACATTTCTTTTACAATTAATTATTCTCTGTATTGAAGATGTAGTAGAATGCTAATTCAGATTGTGGATCTTGTATGCACTCAAAATCTCCTCACAATTGCGTAATCTTGCATTAAAAATTAATTACCAATCTTTATAAAGGTTCACAGTGCTGTAACAGTGGTGTGGGTGAAATATACAAAAAGAGGATCAACTTAATTTTTACGTTTTTTAATTTTTTACTTTAAATATATTCTTGAAATATATATCAAGTTGATGGTTAAACCTAAAATCCAGAGGGAACAATGTGATTTTCGTCCAGGCTGTGGTACAATGGACCAGCTCTATATCCTCACCTGGGTGCTTGAGGGTTCATGTGAGTATGCCCAATCAGTCTGCATATATTTGGAGAAGGCATTCGGCTGTGTCCCTTTCTGTGGAAGGTGCTCTGGTAGTGTGGGTTCAGAGGCACTCTTTTAGGGGTTGTCTCCTCCCTGTATAAACAGAGTAGGAGTTTGGTTTGGATTGCCGGAAAAATTCTGATATGTTTCCAGTGCATGTTGGACTCCGGCAGCAGTCACCAATTCTGTTAATAATTTTTACTGACAGAATTTCAAAGTGCAACCTTGGGCCAGAGGGGGTCCGGTTTAGGGACAACAGGACTTTATCTCTGTTATTCACAGACAATGTTGTTCTGTTGGCTTTATCGAACATGGACCTTCAGCATGCACTGCAAAAAGTGGTTTGCTGCAGAGTGTGACGTGGCTGGGATAAGAATCAGCACCTCCAAGTCTGAGGTCTTTGTGCTCCACCGAAAAAAGGTGGTTTGCCATTTCCATCTTGGACGAAAGTGCTTACCCCCAGTGGATAAGTTCAAGTATCATGGGCTCTTGTTTATGAGTGGGAGAAGCATATAACATGAGATTGACAGGCGAATTGGTGCATCTGCAGCAGTAATGTGGTCAATGTACCGGCATCTGAGCTTTGGGTCATGGCCGAAAGGACAAGATCTTGGATACAAGCAGCCAAAATGAGTTTCCTTCGCAGGATGGCAGGGTGTACCTGTATAGAGTGAGAAGCTCTGTCACCGGGGAAGAGCTCGGAGTTGAGTTGCTGCTCCTCCACATTGAGAGAAGTCAGCAGAGGTTGCTCTGGCATCTGTTTCGAATGCCTCCTGGAGGTCAACCTAGGGAGTTGTTCCAGGCACGTCCCACCAAGAGCAGGCCCCGGGAAGACCCAGGGCACCATGGAGGGACTATATCTCAAGGCTGGTCTGAGAACGTCTCGGAATCTCCTCAGAGGAGCTGGGGGAAGTGTCTAGAGAGAAAGATTCTGGGGATCTCTCCTAAGACTCCTGCCCAGGGCCGGCGCGTCTATAGAGGCGACCTAGGCGGCCTCCTAGGGTGGCAGTATAGAGAGGACGGCATCCGCGACACCTCCCTTACCACCCGCGTCCTCAGTTATGTCCGCGACACCTCCCTTACCACCCGCGTCCTCAGATATATTCGTGCATAAACGAAAGAATAGAGAGTGCGGCGTCAGCGACACCTCCATCAGCACCCGCGTGTCCTCAGTTATATCCGCGCATAGGGCGGCAGAATAGAGAGTGCAGTGTCCACGACACCTCCCTCCCTCCCTCCCTCAGCACCCGCGCGTCCTCAGTTATATCTGCGCATAGTGCGCTGGAAAAGAGGTCCGCGACACCTCACTTCATTTTCATAACCGGTCACTTTCGTTTTCATATTGGGGTTGAGGGCGGCATGATCGTCCTCTGCCTAGAGCGGCAGTTCAGCTTGCTCCGGCCCTGCTCCTGCCCCTGTTCCCCAGCCTTGGAAAAGCAAATGAAAATCAATGAATGAATAAAAAACAATGAATATATTCCCTTGGGTGCCAGATAGATAATTTTGTCAATAAAGTCTGTATCAGAGCTAACTTTCAGCACCGTTTACACTTACAGTACATGCATTACAATTGCCATGTACAACTAAAGAATGAAAAAAAAAACAAAAAAAAAAACTAAACATTTAACCATGAACAAGAACAAATGCTACTCGTTTAGGGAGTTCAGATCTGTGCATACATGAGCATGTAAATGAACACTCAAACCATAAAAATAAACTAACAACTACACTTTTCAGCAGTGGGAAAGCAAGACTTAAGGTTGCAAACATTACAGCTATGTACGTGTTACCAGTGTTCTCCAGAGCAAAACTATAATTGAGGTCCTAAATGTTTTATAATCCTGTCGGGTTCTTTACATTAGTTTTCAAGTTTAACATTGAAGTTAATTGAATTGTTTTCTTTTGGTTTAGTCCCCGATTTACCAGGAGTTACCACAGCAGAATGAACTACCAACTACTCTGACAAATGTTTTACACAGCGTATGCCCTTTCAGTCGCAACCAATTACTGGGAAACTCCCATACGCACTCTATCATTCACACAGACACACTCATTCAGTACACTACACCAATTTAGTTTATTCAATTAACCTATACTGCATTTCTTTGATCTGTAGGTAAAATCAGAGCACCCAGAGGAAACCCCATGGAACATACAAATTCCACACAGAAATGCCTTTTGGTACAGCTGGGAGTTGAACCAGCAAACTTCTTGCTGTGAATAAAATTGTTAAGTGCAATATATTGAGGAAAGTTTCTTACTCAAGCATGTTCCTTTTCTTGATAGGTTGCCTCTAGTCGGCTTTTATTATGACTATGGAGATGTCTTGCCATTGCTTTTTATCTGCAATCTCTGGCTTTATCTTACAAATTTCATCATGAGAAAAACTGTATCCATGCAACAGCTTATCCACTAGACCTTGAAATTTTCTCTCTTAGTAAAACTTTGCTGGGGACACACCGATTGGTTCTTGCAAATATGTAGCTCAAGTGTTGGTCCTATTTTTGTGATTATCATTTACAAATGCATAAGTGATTTGCTTCAATATTCAGTTAACTTGTTCTGTTAAATTCGGTGTGCTGACATCGATGAAAGGATGGTGTGCTGTCATCATATTCTATTTGATTTTCAATGTTTACAAATGTCTGAGAAGTCGGCTGATGTGAGCTGCATGCCTCAATCAGAAAGAATTAAATCTGGTGCTCATACTGGGTGAGGATTTCTTCTACCTTTATGAGGTAAAGGGGTTAAACAAAACCTAAAACATTTAGTTTAGACAACAATAGGTCATCAGTTTGGTGTAGGGCCTCTTTTTGCAGCCAATGTTTAAACCATTGGGTGCACATGGTTTTCAGAATGGTTCAGTAGTCCTTGGCAGTGATGCGGTCATCTAGCATAAGTATTGAGCCTAGGGATTGCCATGATATTGCAAACTGATTCACCCCCATGCTTCACTCTGGGCATGCAACAGCCTGAATGGTATGCTGTTTTAGGACTTTTGTATTTGGTAACTCTTGTGGATGTGAGAAAAACAGTGAAGGTGGACTCATCAGAGAACAATATATGTTTCACATTGTCCACAGCCTTTTCACTGCCAGCACTATTGAAACCAACATTTGATATTGGCATGAGTGAACAAAGATTTGGCTATAACAGCTTGGCCATGCATATTGACCCTGTAGAGATTCCAACAAACAGTTTTGATGGAAATGTGAGTTTCAATTCCCAAAATCTTATTCGGATGAGTGGATAGTGGTCTGATGACGTTTTCCTGCTGAGTTATGACACTTGCTTTTAAGTGTTTGACAATTGAGATACCTTATTACATACAGATGTTCACATAGCAGGCCATAAGGCACCTTAATGCACTTTCTGGTCAGTCTTGTAAATGCCTAAATGGTAATTTAATATGTGTGCATGATAGTGGTGAAAGATGTTTGGGTTGAAGGTTGCAAAGTTAAATAAATGACAATTTATGTTGACATGAAAGCCAGCACATCCATGCTGAGGGGATGCTGAGTCCTTAAATGTGGCAAACAACTAGCAATGAGTGTATTTGAGGAAAGCAAACAAGTTGACCTAGGATAGGCCACACCGGGTTGGAGTCTCTAGAGAGTGTGAGTTGCTGTAAGAGCTTCTGGCCTGCATGGTTGAACTTGCCTAGAATGTGAATGGCATGCAATGTTTTAAGCCATGTTTGACTCTATAGAAGCAGATGCCAAGCAAGCTATGCCATACAGCATGAGCATATACCCCCAAGTGGTTGATATATGTGACCACATAATGCCCTAGCTTGGGCCTGAAGCATCTGTCATTATGATAGATTAAGTGTACAGTGACTTAATGAAGTGACGATCACTCAGCATGTCCCTGCACACCATGCACATCTGGGGACCCGGTCATGAAGCCACCTTTGAAGGGGTCTCATATGTAACAAAAAAAGTTGTGCCAGGCTGTTGTGCCAGGCTAGTGCTGGTTTGTCTGAGAAAATTGGACAGGTGATGCAGTGGTCCCATTGAAACCTTTTGAACTTGACAGGTGAAAAAGTCCAGCTCCATTCTAATAAAGAGAGGTGGACACAGGAGTTTTGCCGATGATGGTGTTAAAAATTGGCCTGAAGTCTACAAACAGGATCCTTACAAAGGTCTTCTCTCTGTCTTGTTGTTGCAGAACATAAAGCAGCCCCATGTTGACAGTATCTTCTAAAGACCTGTTTGCTCTGTAGGCAAACAAGATAATCCAGTGAGGATCTTGTGATGTCCTTCAGATGGGCCAGCACCTGTTTGTCAAAACACTTCATGACCAAAGACATTAGAGCCACAGGTCAGTAGTCATTTAGTCCTGTAATTTTGGGTTTCTTTGATATGGGGATGATAGTAGAGTGTTTAAAACATTAGGGTACTACACACATCTCTGGTGATCTTATGAAGATCAGGGTGAAGATGGCGTTAGCACAGGATTTTAGACAGGTTGGTGTAACACAGTCTGGACCTGGTGCTTTTTTTTTTTCATCTGGACCCGAAATACAAGGTTCACATCATGTTCACTGATCTGAAGTGAGGGTGTGGGGGAAGGGGGGTTTGGTGAAGGTGTAAATGGTGGTGTGGAGAACTGTTCAGAGAAGATGATGGGTGCTTCATGAGTGCGCCTGCTTGCTTTCCCCATCTGCGTGTCCAAAAGTGTTTGATTAATGCTGCTGCTCTGCCAAGTGCAATGTCCAGCAAAACATCAGAGAAGTTGAAAAAGTTTGAAATTTTGGGTGGTACTTTCACATGCCCAACAATTCAAGCATGCCAAGGAAAGGAGGGACTGTCCTCGTGCTGCGCAACTAAGGCTTGCACCTGCTACCATTGGTACATGACCATGATATACAAACCCCTAGGTAAGGTGTGGTTAGAACAACTTAAGGACTCAGGGAAGAAGGGCATGGGCCTTGAGGGTTTTGCTCCTCTGTTCTTGGCACCATATAGCACTTATTAAGTTTAGCTGCTGAGCTGGAGGCTCACTTTGAACCCATCCACCAAAAGCTTCCTGGGAAAGAATAGGTTTCACATCCATTCCGTGGAGGGCAGTAAACCTAGGCTTTTCCTGGGACATAATATCTCACCGTCCGACTCAGCAATGGACTTCTGTGAACTGGAATCATTGAATGAGAGTGCATCTATCCTGGAAGATAAACTGCCACACTCATCTGAATCTTAGGGTGTACTCACACTATGTACACTTGCGTTGAACCGGGCCAAAGCACGCTTGTCCCCCCTCCCGTCTTCCTCGACGACCCGCACTCACATTACATTTGGGCCTGGGCACGATTACGTCATCCATGCTGCGCTGTTCAGTAAGCGCTCTCGCTCAGCACAGTGGAGATTGCTTTAGTTATAGCGTTTAAGTCGTTTGATTTTGGGTGACACGCAGTCATATATTTCGCGAAAAGATCAGCCACATTTGACGCTCATAAACAACCATAAAGTACTCGTGCTGCAGGTATTAGGAGGTTTGCTGATGGTGCGCAGCTGTCATGCAGTGAGGGGTTTGCGTCTTTAATAAACTATGACAGTTTGCATTTACTGAACAGTAAGAATGATTAATAAATCCATATGAAACAATACGTTAAAAGTCTCGCTTTCAGTTTCGAGGCACGTTTTGCACTCACACACAAGCGTACCGCGCCAAAGTCCAAGTGAACCGCGCTTTGAGCCTGATTCAGCGCACTCACACTTCTCAAATGATCCGGGAAACAGGCATGGGTACGGTTCGGATAGCATAGTGTGAGTACGCCCTTAGGTGGAGTGTGCTTTAGAGCATTAGGAGATCCAGAGGGTGTTACCCATGGGAGTAGCCCCTACTCAGATTTCCCTAAGTCACCATGTGTTTTGAGCCACAATCTAAGCACACCATCACGCATGCTCACGAGTGGTGCGTCCACGTCCTTATCCATTGACAAGAATTCACTGCATCCAAAAATGTGTAGTCAGTACAACATCTTTAAAAAAAGCCCATTTGTCAGTAGTGTTCTCTCTTAGTGGAAACTGCTCTATTAGAACACTGATCTTTTAAAACATCCATGGACAGCAAAGAAGATCCATCTCAACCTTTGCTGAATGTGCCATCACATAATTTGAGTTACCTCTTGGGTTAAAGATTCAAAAAAATCTCTTACTCATTTCCTTGTACTTACTCCTATCCAGTCCATGTTCTCTTGATGGTGTTAAGCATATATTTAATCCAGGCTCATTCTGGAATTGTTCCCGCAGATGTTTCTGGAGCCCGTGAAATATGTCCCGGAAGGTACGTATTTGTGCAGTTTTTGTTTTCGTAAATGCGTGAAAAACCGCTGTGCTAGCTTTTTTACATCTCGAACATCTCTCGTAAGCGCCGTTCAAGCTGTTCTCGTTCAAGCCGTCAAAGGCCACTGTCGTATTTTTTGGATTCTGATTTTTTCTTACCTGATTTCTGGAACAGCTCTTCCCTGGACTCGAACCCAGTCGTCGCCATCGTTGCAGTCGGCTCCTATCCGGGTCTCTGCTCCGCCAACGTACACAACAAGCTAACCGGACAAACTGGTTGCCCTGACAGGTGAACTGTCAGCTGGCGAGCGTGAAGAGGAGCGGTGTCACACCGCCTCGTATTGTTCTCTTAAAAAAATTAATTGCAGCCATATGTACCTCCGGCCACGTAAATCTTGGTCTTCAGTAATATCCGTGAGACTATATTTTCAGAATGAGCTTGGGTTGCATATATTGTACATTAGATTTAGGAGAATCAGACTGACCAAAAGAGAAATCCCCAACTTTCAGCTTGGTGGTATAATTGGAGAATACATGATATATATTGCCATCAAGATGATTTCTTTCAAGGGAAGTTTATGGTTACTAAAACAAGTTATGTGTTATAACTGTGCTTTCAAAGTTACAGAGTAAATGTGTATGACTGGCCTGCCTGTAGTCCAGATCTGTCTGCTATTGAAAATGTATAGTTCATCATGAAAAAGAGAATCAGCTATGTCTCCATCCAGTTATTTTTATATGCATTTTGAAATATTGCATATAAAACAGCCTAACAGAAATGATAAGATGCATATACTGTAAACTTCAAATTTGCCAAATAAATTCCAGCCTTCATATAAAAAAAAAAATTGTTTCAACAGATATAGAAGTATTATCCTCAATTCTCAAACAATAAAACAATCAAAAGGAAAAGCAAAGTTGATGTAACACAAAGTAAAACATACGACTTAAGCTCAACAAATCCTCTGAAAAGATTTAAGGTGAATTATGTAGCCAGATGTACATATGGTTGCATGTCATCTTTAAAACAAATGCTACGTAGTGGTGAGCGTGCTTACCTCCATATGGATGGCTTTTTTCACTATTATCAGTCTCTCCAATGGCTCACCACGTAAGTTGGCGGACTTGTGACATGGTATGGAGTTGACAGTGACGATGGGGTTCGTAGTCCGACAAAGAACAGTTTCAAAATGTAAGTAAGCCAAAAAATAAAATAAACAAGTAAATAATTTGCTTTTGATTGCTTTTAAAAACACAATCCTTTGGGTTTAGAGAAGGAGGAGGGCAAGTTAATTGGTGCCTTTGAAAAAACTTTTGGTTGGATTCAGAGAAGGAGTAGGGTTGGTCAGTTGATGATTTTGAAAAAACTTTAGGTTGGGTTAAGGTAAGGAGGAAGGCGGGTCAATCTGTGCTTTTGAAGACAAATTTCAGTTAGGTCTATGGGAAGGGGGTGGGCACTGGTCTGTTTAGGAAAGGAGGATGATGGGTCAGTTGATCGGCCAGTCAGTGACAGCGGCCTCTGGTAAATTTGCAAAAACTAAAACTGCAAAAAAAACATGGCTCCTGGGATTCATTTGGTGCTTTTCAGAAATGTATATAGAGGTACGTATTCACAATGTAAACATTCTACTGAATCAACATTTTAGAGAGTGCTGAAGCCATCAAAACATTTGGTCAGTGAAAACAGTGGTATTATTCCCTTTGCAAGGGCAGATCTGACCACCGGGGAGATACGGTGTGAGTTACCACCATGGGTTGGAAAAAGCATTGACACCCTATTTGCCACCTTAGCACTGGTACTCCAGTATTTTAAATATAAATCAGTTTCCTTACCCAATTTACAGCACATCATTGTAATGCCATAAAATGCCACACCTAGACTATGCAATGTCATTAATTTTATTAATTACAATGGACGGCATGCAAAAAATAAACATTTATTATGAAAATCATGTAGAGATGTCATTCACCCTTCATGCATCAAATGTTATTAGCTATAACTGTTACACACAAAAAAATATGTTTTGCTTCATGAAAAAAACCATGCATATATTTTATTTGTAGCCATTATTATACCATAGCTTTTAACAACCCCTCCCCAGACATCACAATTACAAACCCTGGCAATGACTATGTTGAATTGAAGCATTAATGTGTCATCATTAATTTTGATGGAAGTTAAAAATCATCAAAAAAAATGTCAACTTACTGATGTAGTTTCATAGATTACAATGCAATAGAACTGCATGTTGCATTAGGATTAAAAAATCCAATACATATACAATTTTATAGGCTACATACATATTACATTTTTATTATTTCCTAAGGTATTTGCTTGTTAACCAAAACTTTACTGCAAAGTTGTTGAAGCAGTGTATGTATTGCATTCATTGAATCCACAACAACCAAGCAATGATGCTTGAGTGTTGCCACCCTTATCATTTTCATGCATCCTCCTTGCCTCTTGATAAATAATTATCCTTTTATACAGCCCTTGGTCCTTTGCATATTTTGTCAATTAAAGAAATGTTAAAGAAAATTTAAAAACATAGTCTTGACTTTACTGTTGATGTTCAGTATGCTCTTTCTATTAAATTCAGGAATGAAATCTCAAGTAAAAACCTCAGTGTGGAAAAAAAAAATTATTTAATTAAAAATAAATAAATAATAACCAACCCGGAATGGCTGTACTTTTAATTTCTTGTAGTCAGTGAAGGACATTTTATTATTATTATTTTTTTTAAATGTCATTTGAAGGCCACATTTCAAATATTTGTTAAATAATTAGATAAACAGACTTCAGGTGGTCCAAGAGGTTGCAGCTAGTTTTCTTTCTAAAATAAAAATATAAATAATATTACTAATATACTGATTCTGTCAACATTGCACTGGCTCCCCTTTAAACAATACAATTAAGCAGGGCTTAATTTGTGCCGGAACACCTCTGAAATCTGATCCAGCACCACATTTTACCAATCCCCCTCCTTACACACCTTCATACCTTGCTTAAATGATCTAAGATGATCATGGATCTTTTAAACTTGATAACTGATATCTGGCTGATTTGGTTACTCAAACAAGTTTGCAAATCAGATTAAAATGTCAGGATGAACTGATCTGAGATCGCTGTATGTTGTGAATGACAGATTTATTGATCCTCGAAATCATGATTAGCAATGCAACGACAGCGTAATGACATAATCTAATATTCAGTTATCAATTTAAGAAAAATTATATAAAATTTGCAATAAATTATTTGTTAAACATAATATGCAAAAACTTTCCACCTTTGTTGTGAGTTGAGCAGCAGACCTTAAACTTTCATGTGTTGAGAGTATTTAGCAATTCATTTAGTTTTACATTTTAGATCGTGTTTTCTTTACTATAGTAGCCTATAGGTCTACTTTAGTTTCATAATGAGCGTAAAGAATTTTGATGAATTTTGCATAAAAAAAACCTTTATATATTGGTAAAGGCCTCTAAAACTTTTGAGAAGCATCAAATCACCATCATATTAGCTGTCAAAACATGTGCATAACTGCATAAATATTATTCTTTATAAAAACAAATAAACAAACAAAAACAGTTTACAGGATATTGTGCATGTCTATTATCTTACAGAAACTGCCATAAGTTATTGTCTGACTTAATGTGCCTTATTGTTTAACACATCTTTTGACTGTTGCTTAATTTTTTATTTTTATTTTTTGTAAAACTGATGACTTAAGTCATTCTACATGAACTATAAAGTAGTTTTTTTCTCCAGCAAATTAATCAAATAAAAGTATACTAGTCATTTTAAACTCCACTAGAGTAAAATATGAACCCCCCAAAATATTTAATAACGTGAAATTCCCCAATTAATTTGCACTCCTACTTAAATTTGTACCGGACAAATGTGATTAAACAATTAAATGACCACAGCACACTGATTCACTGCCATTAACAATTGTCGGTCATCAAAGGCTTGTGTAAACTCAAATAAAACTGAACAAAGGAAGAGGGAATACTCTTTTATCCTCTGATTTCTGAAATGAAAGCTGTTTTGCAGAATGCCCAAAGCCACGCATTTACTCACCTTTGCTCCCACAACAAAGTGATTCTGAAAAATGGACAGATATAGCACTTTATATTTAGTTTGACGTTAATGGCTCAATAGGTTCTTGTTTTTCTCGTTTTCTTTGTCCTTGTCTTTTTCACTTTGTAGCTTTTGGTTTATAGTCCTGTTTTGACATATTTCATTGGCCTTAGCTAGTGAGGCAGAAAAGAATTCAACCTTGCAATTCTTTTTTCATATTTCTCTTTTGTTATTATTGTTATTTTTTGTACAACCTCTTTCTTGGTGTTGGTGGACTTCCTAACCAAGGGGACGTATATAATGGAACTCCATTCATCCAGATAAAAAGAATGTGGTTTCCACAGCAACAGGAGCCCATTAGACAGACACAATATGAAGCATCACTCTCAGGGACATAAGATCTCTGACTAGTTCATTATTCCATACTTTGTGAGGAAAATTAACTCTCACTTTCCAAGTGAGATATTGTCAGGCTTTAATGACATTCAGCGTCTATAAGACTGTTTTGTCACAATATGTTAATAACATCATTACAGATAATATTATTTGGATATGGTTAATGTGGATGTGAGATCTGCAGTGTGACTAATACCACCCAATGACAGAAATTCACCCCATGTCATAAAATTGTGATAATTTGCTCAGAAATTATTTTCCTGTTCAACTAACATGACCAAAATTTATTATTTTCCAGCCCCTACCATCTAACCACTCATCACTAGCAATGAGATCATAATTTTGGGGCATTTCTTGGCATTAATGCAAATAAACTGCAGTAAATTCTATGAAGTAAAATAAAGTTTTGACCTCCTTTTTCTGGTAAATACCGTTTCATTCAGAAATTTGTTATAATAAGGTGTCAAGCTGAGCTCCTCAAATTAAGTCGAATGTGAATGTTTACTGGTAGCTTTTTCATGACTCATGTTTGTAAAATCTCATGGGCACTAAAAAACTTTTAGTACACATAAATTTGTAAATGCATTCATTCACAGCAGAATTAACCGTCAACTTATCCAGCATATATTTTACACTGCGGATGCCCTTC
This sequence comes from Danio rerio, assembly GCF_052040795.2. NCBI lineage: Eukaryota > Metazoa > Chordata > Actinopteri > Cypriniformes > Danionidae > Danio > Danio rerio. Next base: position 29,642,788 of record NC_141045.1, on the reverse strand, counting down.
CAGCTGCAACCTAGTACTGGGAAACATCAAAAACAATTAATCACACACATTAACTACGGCCAATTTAGCTTACTCAATTGACCTAGCACATGTCTTTAGCGGAAACCGGAGCACAGAGGAAACCTATGCGAACACGGGGAGAACATGAAAACTTCTCATAGAAATGCCAACTGACCCAGCCAAGACTCAAACCAGCGACCTTCTTGCTGTGACACAACAGTTCTAACCACTAAGCCACCATGTTGCCCCTTTGTAAAGGGAACATTACATAAAAACAATACACATTACATTAAAAAACCTTACATGTAAAAAATTACATAAAACCTTAACATTAAAGGGTCACGAAACACCAAAACACATTTTCTGAGCTGTTGACAGTCGTATATGTGTCCCACACTGCTAAAAACACTATTAGGACACCTATATATCATTAAAAAGTGTAAATTGGTTGTTTTTGCGTTATTTCAAGCAAAAATTTTTTTTGAAGCTGCGTCACGGTCATGACATAATAGCGTTGTATTCCAGCGTGCAGACTGGACGTCTGTGGCAGAGTGTGTCTTATTACGTCTTACAGTGTGATGCATTAATGCATGAGTAAGGCTTGGTTCAAACCAATCAGCGCGCTCTATTGTGCAACTTCATTAATATTCATTACTGTCACAGTGTTTAGACGACTGAGACGCCACGTTGTGTTGGCAAAACAAGCATGAAGTGTTGCTTTTATAGTTTGCTGCAGTTAAGTTTCGTTTTCATTTTCTCTCTGTGAGAGCTCAGACTCACGTGTGGATTAACTTTGTACGCGACGCTCAACAACAATAACTTACGTGTCTAAGGAGGATTATTGTTTACCTGAGAGCTGTTCTCATCTGCAAACGCTGAGATCCAGATTCACTTGTAGTCTTCTCTTCATAAAGTCGCGGCTCTAGTTGCTGGTGATTGTCCTGTCTCTACAGATTTGGTAAGTGAGTGACCAGCGCTCTTTGTTTATTCAGTTTGTTCGTATCGAACAAACTATTGCACCCAGTGTAAACATGTTAGCACCACAACCAAACTTTAACCTCGTGTAGGGTTTTCACCGCATTTAGTGACCGGAATAACACACGCGGCTTTCTGACTCTACCTGCCGTGTGCATCTAAGTTTCCGGGAAATGCGGAGGTTTTTTTTCTCTCATTCGCCGTGCGGTATCAAACATTGCATGAAAAATACACGCTTAGAGCAGATCCTCGAATCAAATATCTTGTTTATCGCGAGGGGCATGAATGAACTCCCTGAATGAAAGAGCCAAACTGCAGTTAAAGTCCACTAATTAATAATTTGGCAAATAATTCGACTACAGATGTCCATGTAGGTTAAACAACATCACTTTCTCCTGTATGTGTGTGTGTGTGTATTTTGACTCTGAAACTCGTGCGTGCCCAAATAGAAACTCCCACACCATCCCACTTTTCTTCCTCCGACACTCCCCCCTAAACAGAGCTGGACACGCCCACTTTTCTGACTTTTTCCAAAGTAGAGTTGTGAAAACACCCTGCTGAAACGAGGGGGTTTCATGGCCCTTTAAATGAACCTATAACTAGGGCCAGACGGAATCTGCAGACTTTTTTTGCTATTTCTGCGGAGAATTTTGGTAAAAAACTGCGGATTTCTGCGGAATTATTTTGAGAGTATCCAGCGGAGTGTCATAACTAAAACCTTAATATATGAAATAAAAAGTAATAAATTACTGAATAAAAACTGAATAAATTCAGATTTACACATTTACTCAAGTAAATAAACAGAATTAATGATGGGCAAAAAATCTGCAGAAATCTGCGGAATTCTGCAGAAAATCTGTGGAAAATCTGCGGAATTCTGCACGCGCAGATTCTGTGTGGGCCTACCTATAACTAAAAATACAATTTAATGGTAATTTTATTTAGCAAAAAGTGCTGGGGACTATTTGAAATGCTTTTTTTGTGTGTGTTATCAGTCGATTTATAATCTATTCTCAAAACAAACTTGATAAGTACATTTTCAAATGCACAATAAGAGACTTATTGCACTTTTAGAAATGCGTGTGTGTGTGTCATTAAATAATAAAATAATACTTTAGAATCTATAAAAATAAAACCAAATAAAATGTTATAGACCATCCGGAGTGTAACAACGCCCAGACACAGACACACACACACACACACACACACACACACACACACACAGAGAGAGATTTTATGCCCTGTTGAATGAATTGCCAACTTATTGCCAATTTAGTCAATTAATCCACCGATATGGCATGTCTTCGGGCTGTGGGGGAAACCAGAGCACCCAGAAACCCACTCCAAGATGGGGAGAACATGCAAACTCCACACAGAAATGCCAGCTGACACAGCCAGGGCTTGAACCAGTGATCAGCGTTTCTGTGTGGTGTTTGCATGTTCTCCCCGTGTTCGTGCGGGTTTGCTCTGAGTGCCCTGCTTTTCCCCAAAAGTCCAAAGACATGTGCTATAAAACTATATTTTTAGGGCTTGTAAATAAAGAAAGCATAATCCAAGTACATTTTACAAATAGATCATATTTTGTATTTATATTTAAAAATGTCATAAAATATGTATGTATGTGTGCTTGGTTAAAAAGTGTTGCTATGCATCACAAATCATATGACATAATATGTTATTTAACATTTTGAATTTAAGTTTACTTATAACTAAATCAGATAACTAAGAATATTGAATAAAAAAAATTATCTATAAATTGGAATATATTTAAAGGGCACCTATGGTGAAAAATCTTCTTCTTCTACTACTTTTCAAGCTCTTTGGGCATACATGTGTGTAAGTATAGTGTATATACTGTCATATTGGGGTGAAATAAACACCCTTTTTTCAAATTTAACAACATAAAAATGGTGAACCAGTTGGAGCTGTTTTCAGATCGACCGCAACTTTACGAAAGAGTGCTGTCCCCCCACCCACCAATATTGATTGACAGCTGCACGCATTAACATGTCTCCATAGTAACGCATAAAACCATATCGACAAGACAGGACGAGCGCAAAGCAACCAGGAATAAAAAGTCTGTTCAGTTTGCTAGGATCATCAATTATCATCAGACATAATCAAGAGTAAATTTTACAAGTTTACCATGTATTAAAACGTGTGTAATGAAGTACAGCGATTCACTTTAGATTCACTTCGTCAGCACAGCCGTGTGTCTCTCTCACTGTCTCTGTGTGTGTGTGTGTGTGTCTGCGCTATGTATGTGTGTGTGTGAATGTGTCTGCGTGTCTACGCTATGTATGTGTGTGTGTGTGAGCGCTACGTGTGTGTGTGTGGCTCCGTGTCTACGCTATGTATGTGCCTGTGTGTCTGCGTGTCTACACTATGTATGTGCGTGTGTGTCTGCGCAACGTGTCTGTGCTATGTGTGTGTATGTGTGTGTGTGTCTGCGATGTGTGTGCGTGAACTCATTGTTGCAACTCCACAAAAAATGCATCAAATACTGATTAGTAAAGTTCTTACTGTAGTATTTCTCACAAACGTTACGTGAGATCTGCTTCCTGAGGCAGCCGAGGGTGGCGATTGTGGCATGTTGCTGACAGGCACATGGGAACGGTGGGCGGGGATGACTCGCCTTAAAGGGCCGGTGCAAAAAAACAGCAACAACCTTTTCCCAGCTATAATACAGACATTTCAAAAAGCTTTAATAAATACTCATACTAATGGGTGTTTTGAGCTGAAACTTTACAGACACATTCTGGGGACACAAAAGACTTATAATAAATCTGAAAAAAGGGGTAACTTACGTGCCCTTTAAAGGTACGACTTAAGTACATTTTACAAACAAAACGTTAATAAAATTTACTTAGAATTTTTAAGTAAACTTACCATTTCTAATTAAATGTATTAATAATTATGGTTGGTACTTGGCAAAACTTTAAGGATTTACTAGCCTTTTCTGAGTAAAAAATAAAAAATAAAAAATCCAAGCTTTTTTCAAGTAAACCCTACTCATTGTTTATAGTAGCTAAAATTGGCCCTAGTGTATGTGTCAGGGTTTTGCCACTCTGGTCATGTAAATTCTTGTTTTGGTGGCATAGTCTGGACACTAGTCCTGTCCTGTTTTGCTCGGCTCGAGTTTTCTTGGGTGGAGCACTTGGTTTCTGTCATTGTATGTCTCTCTGTGTGCGTGCGCCTTCGTGGGTGTGCGTAGAGCATGCACGCTCCCGCTTGATGCGGCCGCGCGGGCTCTGCATGCCTCGGACGCGCGCGCTCTTGTACTCGTGTTTGTGTTTTATTCTGTCGGCATTGTGCTGCTTCATTCTCTGCGTCTTATTCTAGTTGCTTTCGGTTTTGGTTGGCGCTGAGATGAAGCATGCGCGTTGCATATGTGTGAGCGCACAGTAAAGTGTATCTATCGTGTGATCGTGTCTTGCATCTGTTGTCAAAGAACGTGGCTCTGTGTTTACATTGTGGTCACGTGCTTTTGTTGTGTGCTTCAGTGTTGTGCTTGTGTTGTCATGAACATGCGGTTAATGAGTTCTCTCATTGGCTGCATGTTCTTGTCTTGTTTTATGTGAGCGCATGGCTTGTGTTGTCTCTGTGTCATGCACTCTCCCGTCTATTGTCAAGTCCCACCCTCCTTGTTAAACCCTTATTAGTTTATTATGTTCATCTGTTTGTGTGTTAATTTACTTACTTTACTTACAGTTTATAATTGTCACGAATACCAGCGATCATTTCCCATAAGATCGCTGGTTTGCACCTACAATAACCATGGACTACAAATCCGCCATTTCTGGATTACATATTCAAACATGCACTCCAGTCACACTCACACATGCTTCCTCATCTAGACTGATTACATTCACACCACCTGAGGATTGTCAGAGACTGATTAACACACACTATTTAAGCCACACATTCACAATCTTTAGTTGGCTGAGTCTTGTTCACTGTATAGATGACGTTACAATGCGTTAATCCTGTCTTGTTTTCCTGTGTTTTTCGACTTGGCTTTGTACTCTTGTTCTCCCTGCTGCCACCTGCCTTTTTGACCTCTCGCCTGTGTACTGATTATGATTCTGAACTGCCTGAATATATGTAATCCATAGTATTACAAATAGAAATAAAAGAAAAATATATGCAAATATAAACTGATATACATTTAGCTTAATTAATAAATTAAAAACCCGATTAATAGATTAATTTAAAAGTACTTCATAAATAGAATTCAAGTTTAAACCTTAAAATTGCCTAAAGGTATTTTTTGTTTTCCTGTTTGTTTATTGTTGATGATTTAGTTTTATTTTCTGAATTTTGTGAATTGTGAAGATGTATATTGTTACTTTGCCCTTAAGAGGTTAAATTTGAGCTCACCACTGACCTATCAGGTGAAAGGAAATGCGTGCAGCGGAACGACGTAAACAACGTCAGTGACGTCAGATGAAGAAACGGAAGAGAAGCGAGCGCATGGAAGCTGAGATCGGAAAGCTAATCCAGCGAGAAACGAGTGAAATCCTGTCTTTTAAACTTGACAGAACGTCTAGAAAGATATTGATAGTGATTCATCTGACCTGATTGTTTGTTGATCTTGCGATATTAAGTTGATATTGACGCGGATGCAGCGAGGACTCGGATCGCGGTTGTCATCGCGTGCAATGAGATGGCGGGCCACCCAACGGATCTCGATTGAACACATTCACGGTGAAATTGCAGCGATTGCACCTGTTGTTTAATGTTTCATCTTCATGACAGAACTGTGCTGGATGACAGAGTAAGCTGGCATCACACTTTCTTCCTTTCCACCTGTACTGTGGTATGTTCTGGGCAGCAGGACGGTAGGACTCAATTTATGGATTGAAATCGAAACAATACTTTTCCTCGTGATTTCAGGGACTGGTATATAAAATATACCACAAAGACTGTTGGAATTAGCCTTCACTGAAGTGTTTATCATTTTTTCCGAGAGTATATATTGTTTCATTATTGTTTTTCATTTGCACTTTATTAGTGTGAAGACAAATTGTTATTTTATTTCATAATTGTGATTTATTCATTGTCCTTTGGGGTATTTATCTTTTGTTTTGCAAGCTGAGTTGAAAATTTGAGTATTTTGCTTAAACTAACATAAAATTAGCTGATGCTACATGTAGTTTACTTCTAATAGGTCAAACGTTGTACTTAAAATAAGCTAATATATATATATATATATATATATATATATATATATATATATATATATATATATATATATATATATATATATATAAAACCATAAAATTGAAATAAATAAACCAGTTTGTCAGAGAGAAAGAAAAGATTAAATAAGGGGTTTTCAAGAAAGGAAAAAAAGAGACAATTCATTCTTTTGTTTATTTGGTTTTCATTTTTTATTATCATTAAGAGGGTTTATTGATAACCAAGTTTCTTTTCTTGGAAAGAAGTTGTTCTTCTTTATTGTTGTTTTTTTTTCCTCTGGAAAGAGAAATTAAGAAAATTATTATTTTTATTTCTTTCTTTATTATATAAAGTTCATTATAGTTGAAACTAATCTCTGTTGTTTGTTCTCTTTAGTCAGTCTCTCATTTCTGCTCCTACGAACCTACAGTACTGGTCCACGTTTTCCCCTTAGGTTCACGCAGTCTAAGCAGTTGTAGTGACGTGGGTGACCTGAGGGTGGCGCTACATATATCTGTTTATACCTGTTGACCATTGCTTGCCTGACAATGATTAAAACCTGCATTTGGATCCTACCTTCTGTTGTCAGTGTCATCTCCCCGACGTTACAGAAGACTCGGCAACACAATGGATCCAGTGGGTATCAAGATCATGTGTCTCCGTCAAAAAGCCCGATCAATAGAAGAGTATGTAGAGGATTTTATTTATTTGGCTCATTTAGCATCTATGGACGATTTATGTTTAATGATCTTTTTCCGCGGTGGTTTATCTGAACCATTGTATTCTACTATGCCATTTCACAAAGCCCACTGGAAAATAGAACATTATATTGATCTGGCGCTGCAACTTAGTGGGTCCCCCTTCACCGTAGGCGAGGTGGAGGAAACCCCTAAATGTTTTTTTTTTGGGGGGGGGGGGGGGGGGCAAAAGACAGCAAGACCCGCCAGCTGCGGGGCTTGCAATCCCCTCTACTGACAATATTATGCTGTCATCTCCTATACTCATGTCCCCTGTTCACCAGCCCAATTCTCCATGTTACAAGATGGACGCCACCAGTCCTCCAGCTCACAAGATGGCTGCCTACAGTCCTCCAGTTCACAAAATGGCTGCCTTTAGTCCTTTAGCTCACGAGATGGCCGCTTCCTGTCTGCCAGTTCACAAAATGGCCGCCTCCAGTCCTCCAGCTCACAAAGTTGTCACAACCAGCCCTCCAGCTCACAATGTGGTAAGCACCAATCTCCCACCAGCTCACAAGATGGCTTCTTGTTCCGAGTTTGTGCCACCACCACCTGAGTTGACAGAACTGCAGCAACCACCAGAGCCGTTACTGCCAGAGCTGCCACCACCACCTCCAGTGCTGCCAGACCCTCCAGTGCTGCCAGACCCTCCAGTGCTGCCAGACCCTCCAGAGCTGCCAGACCCTCCAGAGCTGCCAGACCCTCCAGAGCTGCCACTGCCAGAGCTGCCACTGCCGCCTGAGCTCCCTGAATGGCCGCTGCCTGAGCTCCCTGAATGGCCGCTGCCTGAGCTTCCTGAATGGCCGCCGCCTGAGCTTCCTGAATGGTGGCCGCCGCCTGAGCTTCCTGAATGGCCGCCGCCTGAACTTCCTGAATGGCCGCCGCTGCCTGAGCTTCCTGAATGGCCGCCGTCTGAGCTTCCTGAATGGCCGCCGCCTGAGCTTCCTGAATGGCCATCGCCACCACCCGAGCCTCCTGAATAGTCGCCGCGGCCGCCGCCTGCTGAGATCCTTCCCCAGATCCACGCTCCAGGCCCTTCGCAGCTCCACTCTCCAGGTCTTCGGCAGCTCCACTCTCCAGGCCTCCCGCAGCTCCACTCTCCAGGCCCTCCGCAGCTCCACGCTCCAGGCCCTCCGCAGCTCCACGCTCCAGGCCCTCCGCAGCTCCACGCTGCAGGCCCTCCGTAGCTCCACGCTCCAAGCCCTTGCAGCTCCACGCTCCAGGCCCTCCGCAGCTCCACGCTCCAGGCCCTCCGCAGCTGCACACTCCAGTCCCTCCGCAGCTCCACACTCCAGGGGCCTCATGTATCAACGCTGCGTACGCACAAAAACTTTGCGTACGCCAGGTTTCACCCTCAGAATCGCTCACGTTTGGATTTACTAACAATGAACTGAACGTGGGAATGTGCGCAGCTTCACGGCAGCTTTCTGGCAGGCGTACGCACATTTTTGTGCGTGTCTGTTTTATTTCCATTGGCGACTCCTAGAGGCAGTTGTGTTAAATTCCTCTCTACAAAGTGTCTGAGCCTTGCAATGGCAGCTGTATGAGACGGGTTCAGCAGGTATATAAGGTTTCTATACCATACATTTGACCAGCTAAACATTAAAGCACAATTTGCAGCAGTCGCCTGTTTTCCCAATGTAATCTGAGCGATCTACCGCACGCACATTGCTATAAAGACACTATCTGAAGATGAATTTGCATGCGTGAATCAGAAACATTTCCATTCAATAAATGTGCAAATAAAATATGATGCTTATTGATATGAACTTATTGATGATTCCTACTTGTCTTTCTCGTGATAAATAGTTGGCAAAATCTGATATGTAGCGGGGGAAAAAACAAGAAAGAATTCATCAGACGCTGGATTCGAGCCGAGTTCATGCTTGAACGAAACTATTCATGATCACATGCGTCTTACAAGGTGCGCCACTGAGACTGCTAAGGGTACTGCAACATTTTACAGATATAAACCACACTATTTCTATCTTTAATGCACTCAGTGCGATGTTCAGACCCAACTGTGTTAACCGCATCAGCTAAACTCTCCCACTCTATTTTTTTCTTTTGTTGTTAATTCCGGAGAACAAACTTGCAAATAACACCGCTTTTCTCCGGTCTTCCTTTGAAAGCAGCACCTCCATTTCACATTCTGTTCAAAGTTTCTCTTTTTGCTTGATTTTGCCATTGCTTTTTCGTTGGGTTTTCCCATTAGCATAGTCATTAGCATATTCATACGGGGGAGGAGGCAGGGAGGGGTTTTGTGCTCGTGCATGTTGCGCTCAGTTTCACGTTCATTCGGATGTACAAAAGAATATGCGTGAGATTCGGCGTACGCAGTGTTTCATACATCTGAATTTTTTTCTGCGTACGCACATTTACAGCTTTGTGCGTACGCAATGTTTTAGTAAGATTTTCCCGCAAGTCTTCGTACATGAGGCCCCAGGTCCTCCGCAGCTCCACGCTCCAGGCCCTCCGCAGCTGCATAATCCTGGCCCTCCATCCCTCCCCCTGTTCCGCCTCCGCTCCACCTCCTGCCTGAACAGTACTAGGAGTGACTCCTTAGAGGGGGGGTTATGTCACGGTTACCAGCGGTTATTTCCCATAAGATCGCTGGTTTGCACCTACAATAACCATGGACTACAAATCCCGCCATTTTTGGACTAAATATTCATACATGCACTCCGGTCACACTCACACATGCTTCCTTATCTAGACAGATTACATTCACACCACCTGAGGATTGTCAGAGACTGATTAACACACACTATTTAAGCCACACATTCACCCCTTCAGTTGGCCGAGTCTTGTTCACTGTATAAATGACATTACAACGCGTTAATCCTGTCTTGTTTTCCTGTGTTTTTCGACTTAGCTTTGTACTCTTGTTCTCCCTGCCTGCCACCTGCCTTTTTGACCTCTCACCTGTGTACTGATTATGATTCTTGACTGCCTGAATATATCTGTTCATAGCTGTTGACCATTGCTTGCCTGACAATGATTAAAACCTGCATTTGGATCCTACCTTCTGTTGTCAGTGTCATCTCCCAGACGTTACAATAATCCCCTCACGTCTGCTGTTCTGTGCCAGTTCGTCATTGTATGTCATTGTATATCACCTTGTCGAGTGTCTGTTCCAGTCTTGATACCTGCCAGCCTGCCCAGTCCAGTCCAGTCCAGTCCAGTTTGTTTATGTTTTGTTAACGTTTTCCCTCTCGGGTGGTTTGTTTTGCTGTTTTTGCCTTTTATTTTGTTTTATTATAAATAAATACTTTATTTACCCTCGCCCCTTTATCCCCTCACTGTACCGCGACAATATGCCTATAAATGCAAGAGTGTATAGGTGTTCCCCTGTGTTGTGTTGCAGCTTGAAGGTCATTCATTGCGTAAAACATATGCTAAGTTGGCGGTTTTACTTTCTCAAAATATTATTCTCTATACTATTTAATATTCATTGTGAAAGTAGCATTATGATGACTTTAGGCATGATTAGCAAAACATTATGAATGAGCACAGTAGTGAAACTCTGAATAACTGTGAGGCGTGAAAACCATATGAGATGAAAATTATGCATATACAGTACTATATCATGCAGTCTTTCTGCACAGATGACTGAAGAAGCCATTTACGTTATGGAAACTTAATCCGTCTGATTCAAATTAAAGGAATTACCATCTGCCCCCATACTCTTTCCACCCTCTTGAAAGTAATTACCTCACACTAACCACTTGGAGTGTAATATGTTTTGATCTGTCCTCCAATTGATTAATTTCATGCAAATACATTCTAATCATGTCCACAGTGGTTTTTGTTGCAGTACAAGGGAGACAAGCACAAGTTATCTGTACTAGAGCACAGATAGATTCAACACAAAGAACATGCAAGAAGTGATTTGTTCGAATAACAAGGTGAGGTTTGTGTGTAATTTTGATTAATGTGTATACTGATGTGAAAACTGCAACAATCGGTTTCCACTAAATAACATTAGATGTCACTTTTCACTTTCTAAAACATATGCTACTTTTTTTTTTCAGAGAAAATGCTGTTCCTTATTTTAGTAAAATTTGCTTACTATATCCAGGCTGATTTACTTAAATGCAATCTGTCTATATAGAAACTCCATTTAACGAAGAGCTTACTTTGTATATGTTCTGAATCTTCATTCATTCATTCGTTCATATTCAAACAATTTTTTTCCATGGAAGTTGCAGTGTTAGGAGAGAACCCCAGATTTCCCTCTACCAAGACGCTTCCTCCAGCTCCTCCAAGGGGATTGCGAGGCTTTCCCAGGCCAGCTGAGAAACATGCCTAGAACATCATCTCCGTAGGTAGGCGTTCAGGACCCATCCAAAACAGATGCCTGAGCCACCTCAGGTGACTTCTCTCGATGTGAAGAAGCAGTGGCTCTACTTCGAGCTCCTCCTGGGTGACAGAGCTCCTCACCCTATCTATAAGGGTGCGCCCTGCCACCCTGTGAAGAAACTCATTTTGGCTGCTTGTATCTGAGAACTTGTCCTGTCAGTCATGACCCAAAGCTCATGACCATAGGTGAGAGTAGGAACATAGATTGACCGGTAAATTGAGAGCTTTGTCTTTTAGTTCAGCTCCTTCTTTACCACAACGGACTGATACGTTGACTGGATTACAGCTGCTGATTCACCAGTGTGCCTGTCAATTTCACATTCCATCCTTCTCTCACTCGTGAACAAAACCCCATGATTCTTGAACTCTTCTACCTAGGGTAAGGACTTTCCTCCAACCTGGGGATGACAAACCACCTTTTTCCGGTGTAGCAACATGGCCTCAGACTTGGAGGTGCTGATTCTCATCCCAGCTACGTCACACTCGACAGCAAACTGCCCCAGTGCATGCTGAAGATCCATGTTTGATGAAGGCACAGAACAACATTGTCTGCAAATAACACATTTTCTGTATTGTGGGCTCACGAGAAAGTAATAAATTCAACATGGTGATTAGGTTTTGAGCAGATTTCATTTCCATGGTAAGTCACACTCACCCATAGCATCACCCACTCATTCATTCATTCACTTTCTTTTCAGCTTAGTCCCTTTATTATTCCGGGGTTGCCACAGTGTAATGAACCAGTGTATCCAGCATACAGTATATTTTATGCAGCGGATGCCCTTCCAGCTGCAACCCATCTCTGGAAAACATTCATACACACTCATTCAAACTCATGCATTACGGACAGTTTAGCCTACCCAATTCACCTGGACCACATGTCTTTGGACTGTGGGGGAAACCGGAGCACCTGGAGGAAACCCACGCGAACGCAGGGAACCAGCGACCTTCTTGCTGTGAAGCGACAGCCCTACCTGATAAGCCACTGCGTCGCTCAAACAACATCCAATTGAAAACAAATAATGTCTCTTGTTCCACAAAAAAATACAACATTCACATTTAAAAACAATTTAAAATGTTTATAAGAAACATCAAGACTGATTTTATAAAGGTGAATGACCGGTTTGTAAACATTCAAGATGTGCGTACATCGGTTGCAGAAAAAAAACAGGAACGCTAGCATTTACAGTGAGAGAATGACATCCGATGCGGTACAGACTTTGAGTCTTATTTTTTGAGTCTTGAGACTTATCTCAGACTTACAGAGATAAGTTATATTGATTACATATTATATATATATATATATATATATATATATATATATATATATATATATATATCTATATATATATTAATTAGGGTTGGGCATCTAAGCTATAATGCCGATCCGATATGCATCTCGATACAAAGAATATGATCCGATATTAGCGATACATTTGTGACATTGCGATGCAACACGATACGATTTACACCCATATCACGATACAATGCGATAATTCAGCACTAACTTAATAGATCAAGTTTATGAGATGATGTAAGAAAGGATGCTGTGCCATTGAATGAGTTTGATTATTTATTAACCAAGTAAAACTTAAAAAAAATACTTTTTTTACAAACTGGCTTTTCTCTCAGAGCCAGAGTGTCAGTTTACAGTAGAGGGCCATTTTAGAACCTATAGCACATATTATTTAAGTATTTTCAAGATAAACAGAATGTATAAGTGCAATATATATTATAAATGTATATATTTGCACTCTTTCAACATAAAGGATTACCATTGCACAACAAGAATTGTGATTTAACTTTTCAACTATGAAAACAAGTTTTACTAAATTATATTGTGCCACTGAATATTCAAAACTTAAGGTCGTGAACTAGCAGTTTTATGTTGCTTTGAAACATCACTATCACTGTAAACAACAGGCTAATAAAAATATAAATAAATAAAAATTAACAGGAGGTGTTTAAAACCTTCGTTCTCCGTGACATTAGGCTGAATATCTTTGCAGATGAACAATGCAATAGCATCCGTTATTGGCGTAGAGCGAGCAGAACTGTTGCGCATGGAGAAAACTTTCAATGCTTTTCTCACCACTTTTGGAGCTGGTAGCTACAGTTGAAGCAGAGCAGGAAGCCGGGGATGCAGGAACACTGGAAGATGCTTCCACAACAACACCGAGGCGCCGCTTCAAGTGAGATATCAGATTAGTCGTACTGCCCGTGTATTTTACAGATGCGCGGCACATTTTGCAAATTGCATCTGTCTTGTCAAGTCGTCCATCCTTTTTGCAGAATCCATAATGTTGCCATACTTTAGATTTAAAACCCAGTGAGGAATAAAATGTTTGTATTGCTTCTCGTGCTTTCTGAGGGTGCACCACTAGCTTCATCCGCACACCTGATACACTGAGTTGTAGTGTAAGTGTACACATCCGCAAGCCCGTTGCTAATGCATACTTTATGTAGGTCGATTAAATTATGCGCCAAAAACAGGTTGACAACACTTGTTAATAAATAAAAAATACATTCTATTTTAAAAATATAAGTTGTATCTTGGAAAAACCGATGCATCTCGCAAAAACCGATGCATCTCGATTTGCTTCCAAAATTTCATTCATCCTCTGCTGCTCTACCGATGCACTCGCATCATGCACGCGCATGACCGCGTATCGATACATATCGGTTATTCTTCCCATCCCTAATATATATATATTATTTACATAATGCTTTCAGTGTATTATAGCAGCTTGTCACCCAGTGAAAAGCACAGTTATTAATACAAAATTAATGTTAAAGTCAGCGGCGTTCGTCAGACAGGTCCATTTGCGATAGCACCCCCCCAATGGATATTGAGTAAGAGGAAATGGCCAAGCATCCAGTCCGAAATATACAACTATCTCATTGAAACGCAAAGTGATTTTACAAAAGAGAAGTTAAAGGCCTACAAGTCTTTGAATGCCAACAATGTTGTTCTATGTGGTAATGTGTAAGAAATAATGTTCCATGATAACCAGATTCAAAACTTTGTAGTGATAAAAACCGAGGTTCTGCCTAGCCAAAGACAAGGAAAGAAGACGGAACTGTACACAATCATGTTTTGGGTAATCATCAACAAGCAAAACAACTGTATTCTGACAGTGAACTGCACCTGTATGGCAGGGTATTTGAACTTAAATTTTTAACATTACTTTCTAAGCATTCAGTGTCCACAGTTTAGTTGACCATATTTAACTGTTTTTGCTGAAATCATTGCTGCAATCAAAAATGAGTAATATGTATAATTCAGCAGAGTGTGAACTTACAGAGTTCCATGCATTTTTAATTAGGACCTCACTCCATTCAGCTCTTATGATGGCTGTAAGCCAAAGACGTCTGTGGTTGGCATTAAAAGCAGTGTGGTGTATGGTAAAATTTAAGTTTTTTATTATTGCACCTTTGAATATGGCATCCTACCGCACAATACAACATGTGTGCTATTTTTTTGCTACTAGTTTGCGTGGTTGAACCCGTGTGACGTAGGTTGGTAATTCCCCTATACTCTTTGTCATTCAAATCAATATTGTGCTGAACCACTATAAGAAGATTCTTGTCCCAGAATTCTAGTCACTGTTAGGGCATGATCACACCGAATGCACTGAAAACATGCAACACTCCACACTGCGTTTTTGTTGACTTTAGAAAGAGCAGTGCACTGCACTTTTTATGTTGCTTAGCAACCACTGTATCAATGGTCTTTTGCTAGAGCATGTGATGTTGGATGTTTTTTCCCCACAGATTTGACTTTTTTAAACTGCAAACAGCACTCCATCAAAAACACAAAGCACATCAGGTGGCTAGAATGCGAGGCACCCAGGGTGCAAAAACATTGTACAAAACACTCACTGCCAATAGAAAACCATTTTTAAAAAGTGCCTCTCACCTCAAAATAAAATGCATTTGGTTTGATTTGGGCTTTAGACAACCGTGCTGAGCTGTGCTAGAGTAGTAGAGCACGTGTCTGTATGATGTTGCCTGGCTGCCAGTTTCTTTCTAGACAGTGTACAGAAGTGCACAACTTTTTATTTGTTTTATTTATTTATAAGTAATTATCAGGAAAAAAAATAGCTTGTAAAAAACAGGGCAATTTAGATAACATTACACTTGCATTACTAAGGCAACAACTGAAGTGTTTGAATTATATTAATGAAAAATTAAACCATTTTCTTGCTGTTTGTACTGGATCAGTACGAAATGGTTAAGCAAAAAGAACCATTCAGGCTATTTGTATAAAAGCAGATTTTGATTTTGGGGAAGCCTGAGGTCATCTCATTAAGAAACACTAACGCAAACAGGATTATCAGTCAATATCAAATAACAGAATGTATATTCCATTTTCTCAGATTTATTTATTATTTCTGAATTCATTGTTTTTAATTATTCAATTGCATTGTGTACATTATTTTAATGTCTTAATGATGATAAATCAGATGTTTAATACACAGAATAGCAACAAATCTGAATAATCATAGTCAGGAAATTTTTATTTTTGCGCTGCGTTTACAATTTGTAGACAGTGTCAAAGCAGCTTAACATAGATTTAAAAAGAATAAAAAGCGAAATGACTATATTCCAGATTGTAGAACATTCAAGCATGTCAAGCAGAGAGCAGTATTTTGCTAGTATGCAGGTGTGGTTCTAGTTCAATTTAATCTGATTTAGTTCAGTTTAACACAAATTTTACTGTTGAAGTACAATCTACTGAAAAACAGCTTCACCAACCACAACCAAGCAAGCCAGGTGACAAGGGCATAAAATCAAAACCAACTGGTGGAAGAGGTGAGCAAACTATATGCTCAGTTCTCCTCTGAACAAATGTGGTCAGCTCAGAGTTCTAGTCTGAAAGTTGATGGAGGGCGTTGAGAAAAATGAGCATCTATTGTGGAGAAAGTGTAGGTCCAAGTAGTTCACAGAGACTTGTCAATGGTATTTATGCAAAGATTCGTCCGTCACTGCGATCTTTGCAGGAATCAAGTCTTGTGCTCTTGAGCTATCAATGACCACAACAACCAACCATCTGTTTACTCTGTCACATTCGGGTACCAACATTAACGCCATAAAAGCCAATGCAAAGACTAAAGTTCTATATAGTGTAACAGTAATACAATAAATAAAGATGTTGACTTCGATTTACCTTAATTACTATATTGATTAGCAGTAGCTTAAAATGTCCACCAAGGAAAGCAATGTCTTGCTTGAGACATTCCCAAGTTTGCTCAAAGCCTTTCCGACTGATTATAATATCTCTGTTACTATCTGATGGCATGACCTGCCAATCATTATAAACATGTAGCATGATTTTATAATACATAGTACTTTCATTAATATAAAATGCTAAGTACGTCAGTCAAAAGATCAGGGTGCAATCCATTGCTGCTTTGCTGCTCAAATATCCTTATCCATTCAAAAGTTGTCATATATGAACATATCAATCTTTAAAGCAGCTCTTATTTGTCTTACCTAGGTGAGAACTGACCTCATTTTCACCTTTGCCATTTTGCCCCTCCTCCTCTTTATGTTATTGAAATACATTAGCTCATTCAAGTTTCCTTTTAATGTAAAGATCATCTTTATTCTCAGTATGCAAGGGCTTTGAAAGGTCTTTGGGTCTTCATTTCTCCTCCAGTACCTCTAATGCTTTGTCATAAAAGGTTACAGAGGTCTGAATGAAAGATAGAGAAGCACAAAAAAAAAAAAAAAAGAATTGCATCAAGGACAAGGTCTTGCAAAAAAAATTTAAAAATGTAGAAAGAGGATTGAATAAGTGCTAGCAATTTAAAAATATTTTTTTGCAAATTTGCTGGCAGGCTGAAATGAAAATATATTTTAAAAAGGTTGAATTCTTAACATAGTTATGTAAAATATTTCCGAAGCCTGATGCATCAGTAAAAGATAAACGTCAAATATGAATTATGTCATTTCATGATGAGCTCACAATCAAAGTGGGCAAATGTTTATCATGAACAAAATATCTGTAAGTTAGATAACAAAAATTAACTTAATTCAGAGGGAAAACTAGTTTTTCTTTTTTTTAAGACAAACAAATTTCAATTTCAAATATTATTTAAAAAAAAAAAACATTTTTATTTTGTCATTTTACTTTTCCGGTTTTGTCCTGTGATTAAATATTATTTATGCAAAAATAATAGGAGCTTTTCCTCTAAATGTGTGAGCTATAATGCGGTTGCCTTTTTCATTCTTTTTCCTTCGGCTTAGTCCCTTTATTCATCAGGGTTCGCCACAGTGGAATGCACCGCAACTTATCCAGCATATGTTTTACACAGCAGAGGCCCTTCCAGCTGCAATCCAGTACTGGGAAACATCCATACACTCCCATATTCACACACATACACTGTGGCCAATTTAGTTTAATCAGTTCACTTATACCAAATGTCTTTGCACTCTGGGGGAAATCAGAGCACCCAGTGGAAACCCACACAAACAAGAAAACAAACTCCACATAGAAACGCCAACTGCCCTGCCAGGACTCGAACCAGTGAGCCACTGAGCCACCATGCCACCCCCAAAATAGTTGCCTATTTTACTATAATATAATAACAACAATGACGACGCAGTGGCAAAGTAGGTAGTGCTGTCGCCTTACAGCAAGAAGGTCGCTGGTTCGATCCTCGGCTCAGTTACGATCCTCGCTCAGGCGTTTCTGTGTGGAATTTGTATGTTCTCCCTGTGTTGGCGTGGGTTTCCTCCGGGTGCTCTGGTTTCCGCCATATTTCATAGACATGCGGTACAGGTGAATTGGGAAGGCTAAATTGTCCGTAGTGTGTGTGTTTATGTGTTTGTGGATGTTTCCCAGAGACGGGTTGCGGCTGGAAGGTCATCCGCTGTGTAAAAATGTGCTGGATAAGTTGGCGGTTCATTCCGATGTGGCGACCCCGGATTAATAAAGGGACTAAGCCAACAAAAAAATTATTGAATGAATAACAATACTCTACTATAATTACTATGAAACCCAATGCTGGATATTTCAGATTTATTAATGTTACATCACTGCCAAACTAAATTGTAACATCCGTGGTCTTATCACCGATGAAAAAATGAATGAACTCAAGTTTAAAACAAAATTTAACGTTTAACTTCATGCTGTGCTGCGCAGACCAATCAAAATCTGTCTTACAGCGGTGCATGCTGGTTAGAAATTTGTCTGGCTTGATGCTGCGGCGACGTCACGTGACTGTCACATGTGGCATCAAAGTACAGCGACAGCGCTTTGAGATTAGCCGATTGATTCAGCCAGCGCGGAATTTGAAGAGCGACTGCAGGAGCTGCGATGACAACACTGATATTACACAATTGGCCAAGTTCAGTGTATGACAACAACCACGTGTGTTTCCGGTTTATTATTGGACAAATTCCTCAAAATCTCTCAAACTTCCAAACAAACGGTTAACTTTTCATACCCTCTCTATCTTGTACACATCGTGTTTATTAAAGACTACAAATATTTTACTGAGGTAATCATCTTTTTTGTAAATAATTTGTTCATAATGACAATATTGTTTATTCACAGGTTTATTCTGCCGGGTTTTTTTTTATTTTATTTTTTTTTACCAGACTACTGTATTTAGCTCAATAAACAATTTAAATTATATATTTTAGTAAATAACTTAAATATTAACTTAAGTCTGTTGTTGTTATCATCATTGATCCCGACACCCCTATAAAGATTTCTTAATAAATTAGGAAAAAAACAAAACAAATCAAAAGTAATAAAAATAATAATAATAATAATAATAATAATAATAATATATATATATATATATATATATATATATATATATATATATATATATATATATATATATGTATATGTTTATTAAAAAAAAGTCCATCTATTAGCCCAATGACAAAACTAACAGCATGGTTGAAGGTTAAATGCATGTAAGTCTTTTCTAGTGCTTCTGAAAAGAATTTAGTTACTTATTAGAATTTATTTATATTCGTTTTTTAGCTCCGGACAGTATGTCGACACTAAATTAGTCAGAGGGTGCAGGATTAACTAATATTCAAATAGGCCAGTTTCTAAATGCTCACACATTACTAATTGAATAACAAAAAATAGCCAAGCCCATGCAATTTGCTAGAATCATTAGATGATTAAAAGATCACCATGCTGACATGCCCAAAACGGCTCTGTACAGTCAAATGTGCCTTAAAATCAAAATCTAACCATGTCGAACCATAAAGGTAGCGTAAGACTACACTTCATCTACTTTATATAAAAGATTTCAGGAGAATTCAGAAAGAATCAAAACTGGCAGAGATCTTTTCAAAGCCAAAAACCAAATTAACATATACAAGTGAAATATTACAGTGACATTAAGACCATGAATGTAGTGCTACAAGATACACCATATTAAAACCTTGAACATTTTATGTGAAAATGTGAATGTTTTGCTTTGATCAGAAGGTAACTAAAGGGTCAAGAAGGGGGGCTTGAGGTGAAAGGAAAAGAGTGAACTTTTTCGCATTACCCCTTGGTGTGGTGTAATATAATTTTTCCAGCCTGTGTTTACATTGTCAACAGTAATTTGAAAATAGCAGTTGAACAGCTGCTTTCCTGATCTTCTTCTCAGATCAGAAAGCCTATTGTTGTATTGCATATCAATTCTTATGTTCTTGTCTCAAGAAATTCCATAACAGATCTCAGGTTCTGATATTCTGGAATCTTACAATGTGTTTTGCTCTTTCTGGGAAATTTCTACTTAAAGTGTAGCTCATTTATTTTGGTCCTTTTGTTCAATATTTTTGGATTAAACTGCTTTTTAAAAATGATTTCATTAGTTCATTATTTCCTTATTCAAAATAATCTGAATCATTGTTTAAGACTTAATCCAAACAGTTTGTTTTGGGTTTTCCACTAATATACAGTAAAGTTTTGTATCTATACATTTAAATAAATGTAAACCCCTTTTTAGCATATTCAAACAAGAACTGTAACAGTTTGACATCCCATTCAACAACTAATAGCCTAAAGACTTATGTTCAAACTCCTAGAATTTGTGCTTATTATTTTGTTTTTAAAAGGCCTATTCGTAAATATTTATCTCCTTTTTATGTGTCCTCTTATTTTCCCCTTATTTCTCAAGCGTTTGTTATAGGCTACTTCAATTTAATTCCTAATTACCTTGTTTAAAAATGAACTATAGTTTGTGGAAACTGTATTCTGTTTTTTTGTGCAGCAAATCTTTTGTTGTTATTGCAATTAATAAATAAATAAATGATCGAGCCATGTGATCGGTTATCATGTTTGCAGCAACTTTAAGCCCTGAAGTGTCCGCTTGATGGCTTCATTTTCAACTCCGCCCCCACCTGCGCTCAGCTAATGTTGTTAATTGCCAGCTACAGCCGTGCTTCATGTTGAATACACCTATAACCTACAACACTACTGTCACAATCACCAGCAGTTTAGTCTATACAGATCGATGGAGAACTACAAATACCTGTTCACACACACCAGTTTCTGTTCAGCCGCTGATTGTGCACACATAGATGGATCACTTGATTCTCTTAAATCAGGGGTGTCAAACTCAATTCCTGGAGGGCCGAAGCCCTGCACAGTTTAGTTCCAACCCTGCTCCAACACACTTACCTGTAGGTTTCAAACAAGCCTGAAGGACTCAATTAGTTTGATCAGGTGTGTTTAATTAGGGTTGGAACTAAACTGTGCAGAGCTGCGGCCCTTTTGGAACTGAGTTTGACACCTGTGTCTTAAATGTACCCATTTGCTCCTGTGTCTGACTATTGCCAGCCTGACTTCTTATTAAAGCTGCATGTGGATCCTTAACTTCATTGTCCAGTATTCTAAAGTTACAACTACCATTCAGCCGAGACAAATCCTAATGGTAGTTTGAATATCTTAGTATTTGTTCAATAGTTAAAGCTTCTTATAACACTTTTTAACTAAAAGAGTCACTCAGTCACTGAATTGGTAAGGTACTGGTCGGAGCATTGTGGCACTGTGGTTACTCTTCCAAAACTATATGGAATATCAGCAAGATTTTGAGAATTTTTAATCAGCATTCTGATGATGAACTGAATGAAAATCCATATTTAAATATACACAAACCTTTACTTCTTAGCTCATAAAAATAATAAACAAAACGCAACACAATGTGATGTCTTCATGGTTGTTATCGTGAAAAGTTAGGGGAAAAGAATTATGCCACAATAACTATGATATTAGTTTTCAAGATCAGACTTCTTCAGTCAAGCAACAATAACTCGTAACTTGCTTACACTAAGATCAAAGCTTTCCACCATTATAGATGCAAATTGATTAAATTATGCTGGCTAGCTCTCAAATTCCATGAAGATTAGGAGGACCATTTTGAGAAAATGAAGAGAACGACTAGCGTGCTTCTCACATGAATTGTTTCTCAAGAGATAAAAATGCTCTTCACATAAACAGTTTTACTATCTGCTCCATAAAAACTACATTTAACATTATACTTACTTGCTTGGAATCTCACTGGTCAATACTAGACAAACACAGCTTTCACTTCAAGAATTCTTCACAGTCTGCTTAATGAGCCTTCATGCTCTGTGGGAAATCTTAAATATGAAAGCACAGATTCACGCTTTCAAAACTCTAAGCTTAAAACTGTATTGAGCACACACATTCTCCTTAAGAGTGTTTCCTTAAAACAAGAATGATGATTTGAAATATAATGGGATAATAGACATTTCCTTTATGATCATATATTAAGACTGAAAGCAACTTTCATTATTTTATATTAAGCAGAAATCTAAAGTTCATTTTGTTACTGGCCAGAAACATTGTTATGACATTCTGTCATAAACACTTACACTGTAAAACCCAAAAAATTAAAGGGCCAGGAAACCCCACTGTTTGAGCAGGGTGTTTTCACACCTCTATTATGAAAAAAGTTTGGAAAGTGGGTGTGTCTAGCTCTGTTTGGGTGGTAGTGTCGGGGGAGTGAAAAGGGGAAAGATTTGGAAAAAAAATGTGAGTTTTCGTTTGGGCACACGCTGATTTTCACAGAGGCAAAACAAACACAAAAGCAGGGGAGAAAGACAGTGACTGTGTTTATTGACAGTGGAATGTTTGACAACACACGTCATATGAGAGAAAAATAAAAACTTTGCATTTCTCGGTAACTCAGATGGACTCGATAGGTCAGAAAGCTGTGTGTGTGTCGACTATCCTGTCAGAAAATTCAGCGAAAATTAAAAACGATGGTTGGTAATAGTTTGCTTGCAGTGTTCACATGTTTACACTCGGAGAGCAGCATTTACAGCAGATCTTTCAGTCCATAATATTGTAGTGATATTAACGTAAACTAAGTAATAAGACTAAGGTCTGTCTTTAAACATTAGAAGAGTACTGCTGACTATGAGAACTATAACTTCCATCTGACTATCAACACCAACTGGAACCACGTCAATTTAAAAGGAGACGAGCAGCAAATCCGGATTTTACAATTCCCAGATGCGAAAAGCTATCGAGTAAAAAATATTCCTTACAAATGTATTTCTGCCACGTGTCACGTGCAATGATCTACACGTGAGTCCAGTTGTGCTCTCATAGCTGGAAAATGAAAACAAAACCTTCATTGCAGCACATTATAAAAGCAACACGACCTGTAAAGACGACCTGTATCTCCAAACAATTCTTAATATTTTTCCACTTCTTTTGCCAACCCAACGTGTCGTCTCTCTGCCATCTGAACACTGTTTCAGGTACAAACAGTCTTCAAAGCTATCATTCATATTGATGAAGTTGCACCGCATACACACTAGAGTGCGCTGATCAGTTTGAACCAAGTCTTGCTCATGAATGAATGTAGCACACTGAAAGACGTAATAAGGTACTCCCAGGTACAGACATCCAGTCTACACGCTGGAATACAGGCTAAGATCTCAGGGCCGTGACGCAGCTTCAAAAATTTGTTTCAAATCGAAGTACGAATTTGCTCGAAATAACGCAAAAACAACCAATTTTCACTTTTTAGTGAAATATGTGTGTCCTAATAGTGTTTTTAGCAGTGTGGGACACATATACAACTGTCAACAGGTCAAAAAATGTGTTTTGGTGTTTTGTGACCCTTTAAGGTAACTCAAACCATTGGAGGAAACCGATTGCAACAAACCATTTGTTTAAAAACTAATCTATTTGAGTACTGTGAACTTAACACATTTAAGGTAAAGTAATGAGGTTTTTAATTAACTCATTACCTTCAACACTGAGTTCAAAACTCTTTCAGTAAATTTTAAGTTAACTACACTCATTTCATTTAATAAAGTTGACTGTTGGGTTTTACAGTGTAGAATTTAATATGGTAATAAATATGACAATGGCATTGTTGATGTATTTGGCCTTGGTGGTATAGATCAGCTATGCTGCTGCTTTAATTATTATGGCAGAGCAAGTATCGAGACCTGCTTGGCCAGTATATACACAGACATGTCGTCTGAGAATAGAAGACACTGTTGCTGCTGCAAACATAATGCATTCTGTATGTAACCCCCAAAACAGATCCAAACACAGGTGGAACTGGGGAGAAGGAGGGTCTCTGAAAACTTGTCACAGCTTAAGGCTGATTTATACTTCTGCGTCAAACACCGGCGTATGCTAGGGCGCTGACGCATAGCCCTTCGCCGTGGCCGTGGCCGTCACTGACGTGCACCTCTCAAAAAATGTAACTACACGTCGCAACGACGCGTAGCGTAAGCTCTGTGATTGGTCGGCTTGGTAGCGCTGACGAGTCTGGGCAGGGCCGAGAGCTGAGCGAATGGCGCGAGCGATTGTTTACAAGTATGGAGTACCGTGAAGGAGCTCCGGATGGAAAGTTTTGTTTTGTGTTTACCTCATAGTTAAAGTTGTTGAACGTCCGCCGGTTCCTGCCACAAAATGAGCAAGTTTGAGCCACTTGTACATCCCGGAAGTGTTCAGGAAAAGCAAAAAAGCTGCGAAGAAACTCGACACAGAGGAACATTTACACCTCACTGCCAACTAGCGTTTCGGAAGTGTTAATGCAGACCGACAGAGACAGCGCGCAGAAGTATAAATGCACAGCCACGTGCGTTGCCTGCGCCGTGGGTTACGCCGGTCACTTGACGCAGAAGTATAAATCAGGCTTTAACTGCATAGTATGATGTGGAGCATTTAAACTGATGAGGAGCAAGCTCATTGGCTTCCGAGGTGACAGTAACCAACCTCCTGAGCCATGTAGTTAATGACACAGGAGCAAATTATGTGAATTTTTCAGGATACGTGTGCATTAAGTTTCATGGCAGAAAATCTTAGTGCTGAAATACATGCAAAAAGCTATTTAATGTGCAAGAAGTAACAACTTTTTTACAATTCTTCCTTTGTTGATTGGTTCTTTTAAATTAAGTGAGAAACGAAACACCAAAACGTTTGATATCTTGTCTCTTCTCTTAGCAATACAATTCTCTTAGCAATACAATTAAATGCAGTGCAAATGGAAACTGTCATGTCTCCCAGTGTTTTCCCACGAAAAAAAAATATTTATTCAGATTTCTGATTTAAGCTTAAGTGATTTCAGTTACCAGTCATATACAGCGATGTTTGAAATCAAAATACAAAACAAACAATATATAAACTCAAATATTAATTATTAATTTATTATCATCACAAAATATTCTAATCAACATTGTTTGTATAGCTCTCTATAATATACTCTATACTCTCTATACTAAATGGCAGTGGATCTCATTTTGCAAGCACTAAATAGTAAGGTTATATTAAACCATCAGTATGCGTCTACTGAGGTATAATGTGCTGAGACATAAATCAGTAACCAATACAATTTTCTTCTGGATCCATTCAGACAATACTTCTCTAGAGATATAGACAATCAATTTAAATAACTGGTATTATCTCCATTTATATATGTAGAAATATGCTGAAATTTCCTGTGTGGATTCAGAAGGCTCTTGTTTCAATGAAGGAATTATCACTCCAGTCTAGTTCATGACATCCCTGCTGCCAGTTTCATGTGTACCTCCCCAGCTGTCCTCTCCTCGACAAACACATCCAGCTCTCTTGAAGCCCAGCTGTTTGTCCAATTTGTCTCCCTCTCTGCCACTGTTTTGGGCCTCGTTACCCTCTCGTCTGGCAGGAAGTGAACACGGTTTTGAAAGATTATCCAGCTCGATGCTGTTCCTGAGACTCAAGCAACCACAGACAAGACAAGAATGAAAAATGTAACTACAGTTTTTAATTACAAAAGAAACACAGATATATAATGGAGGCACATATGTGCAGTCTGGTGTTAGATTTAGAACATGTTAAATTAGAATTTTAACATGTTGCTAATGTGTTTGAAGTATTCAGTGTAGATTTTCGTACATTGCAATAAGGTTGCTCAATTCAATTAACTACTATACATACATCGTTTACATTGCATTACTCCACAGTCTGTATTATAAATTGTTTACATTCATGGATATTTTATATATACACATTTCATTGTTATACTTCTGTCACTTCTGTTTATATACAGTTAAAACCAGAAATTTACATACACTATAAAAAGGCACATAACCATTAAAACAAAGTCAGATGTTAATGTGACTAAACTTCAGTTTTAGTAAGTTAGGATTATCACATTTGTTTCTGTTATGCTTAATAGCAGAATAATAAAAGAGAGCTGTGTTTTCTTTAAAGTCAAGTTTACACACAATAAGATTATTATGCCTCTGAAAAAGCTCAGATGATGGTGTCAATGTTTTGGAAGTTTCTGATTGGCTAATTCACAACATTTGAGTTAATTGGAGGCACAACTGTAAAATAGTATTTAAGGAAAACCTCAAACACACTGCTTTCTTGAGTGACAACATGAGACAATCAACAAGCCAAAATCAATAAAAAGCCAGATTACAATTTGCTAAATTACACTAGTAAAAAGAATAATTTCTGGAGACATGTCCTGTGGTCTGGTGGAACTAAGATTGAACTGTTTGGCCATAATGACCAGTGTTACATTTCTGGGACAAAGGGAAAAGCTTACAAGCCTACGAAAACCATCCCAACTTTGAAGTATGGGGGTGGCAGTATCATGATGTGGGGCTGCTTTGCTGCAGGAGGGACTGGTCCACTTCACAGCATAGATGGCATCATGAAAAAAGAACATTATGTAGAAATACTGAAGCAACATCTTAAGACATCAGCCAGGAAATGAAAACTAGGTCTTCTAAACAACCGTGACCCTAAGCATACTGCCAATTTAGTTAAAATGTGGTTTAAGGACCACAGAGTGAATGTTTTGGAGTGGCCATCGCAAAGCCCTGAACTCAATCCTATAGAACATTTCTATAGAGTTGAAAAAGCGTGTGTAAGCAAGACAGCCTACAAATCTGACACAGCTACACCAGTTCTGTCAGGAGAAATGGGCTAAAATTCTTAAAAACTATTGTGAGGAGTTTGTGGAAGGATACCCAAAACATGTGACCAAAGCTATTCAGTTTAAAAGCAAAGCTAAAAAAATACCAAGGAAATGTATGTTAACTTTTGACTTTCTATAAAATTTTGCAAATGTAAATTATTTCGGTAATCCTAACGGACCTAAAATAGTAAACTTTTAGTATAATTGGTCATCAGACATTAAAAAATGGTTATTTTCCTTTTTTTAGAGTGTATGCAAACTTCTGGTTTTAACTGCATGTGTATACATTTATGACGTGTTATGTATTGCATGTGTATATTATGTGTATGACTTCACTGCTGACAGCAAAGTAAGAATTTCATTGTACAGGGAAACTTGTTTCCTTACTGTGCACATGATAATAAACAAATTGAATGGAAATGAATTCCTCAATCATTGTAAGTTGTCCAACTGCCTTAACACAAATTTTTAATCAGAAAATCACATGGCAGCAACTTAAGAAGATTTGCTGCAGTTCAAACTGAGCATCAGAACGAGAAGGATGATTTAAGTGACTTTGAATGTTGCACAGTTATTGGTGCCAGACAGGCTGGTCTGAGTATTTCAGAAAATGCTGATCTACTTGGATTTTCATGCACAACCATCTCTAGGGTTTACAGAGAATGGTCAAAAAGAGAAAATATCCTGTGAGCGACAGCTCTGTTGGTGCAAGTGCATTGTTGATGCTAGAGGACAGAGGATAATGGCCAGACTGGTTCGAGCTGATAGAAAGGAAACAGTAGCTCAAATAACCACTCGTTACAACTGAGGTATGGAGAAGAGCATCTCTGAATGTACAACATGTGAAACTTTGATGCGGATGGGCTACAGAAGCAGAAGACTGCACTGGGTGCCACTCCTGTCAGCTAAGAACAGGAAACTAAGGGTACAATTCGCACATGCTCACCAAAATCAGACAATAGAAGATTGGAAAAATGTTGCCTGGTCTGACTAGTCTCATTTTCTGCTTCAGCATTTGGATGGTAGGGTCAGAATTTGGGATCAACAACATGAAACATGGATCCATCCTGCCTTGTATCAATAGTTCAGGCTGGTGGTGGTGTAATGGTGTGAGGCATTTTTTTTGGCACACATTGGCCCTAATAGTACCAATTGAGCATTATATCAGTGCCACAGCCTATCTAAGTATTGTTGCTGACCATGTTCATCGCTTTATGACCACAGTGTACCCATCTTTTGATGGCTACTTCCAGCAGAATGACACAACATATCATAAAGCATGAATCATCTCAGGCTCGTTTCTTGAACATGACAATGAGTTCACTCTACTCAAATGGCCTCTACAGTCACTAGACTCAATCCAATAGAGCACCTTTGGGATCTGGTGGAAAGGGAGATGTGCAGCCGACAAATCTGCAGCAACTGCGTAATGCTATCACGTCAATATGGAGCAAAATCTCTGAGGAATGTTTCCATGTTGAATCTATGCCACAAAGGATTAAGGCAGTTCTGAAGGCAAAAGAGGATCCAACCCAGTACTAGTAAGGTGTACCTAATAAAGTGGCCAGCGAGTGTATGTATTTGTGTTTTCTTCACATTCAGCAGTTTTATTGAAATTGTTGGTTTAATCATACACATTTAAAACCTACAGTTTCTACGATTTTTCTTCCAGGAAAAAATAAATAAATCAAAACATTGGCAACCTATCTAGTTCTCAGCACATGTATCTCACATCAACATCCTATTTCAATTGGAAATATGTCAACACGATATAAAAATGCTTGTCAAGTCATCCAATTCGATTGTAGATTTCTATACCTGTACCAAACCAATCGCTTTTGTCCTCAGCGCTAATCAGAGCAGTTTTATTCCTCTGCCAAGCACAGAGCTTCACACTAGCAATGCAGACAGATAAACAAGGTGTAATTCGAGCACCACATGCCAACTGCCTGTCTTTAGAGAACAATTTGTTATGCATCTCTACCATTCAGGAGAGAGTAAATACTTCATGGAAGCAAAGCCTGATGATCGGGGGTGTGTTCAATGGTAAATAAAACAAGCGAGGCGCGACTGCATACAAACGTGGCCATCTGTTGTTTATCTCATGCGCAGCTTTTGGCAAATAACACCTAACATCCACATGTGCTGCTCAGTTGCATCAATGTCAGAATGCACTAATGCACCATACAGCAATATAGATCAGCAATCAGTTTTCTGCTGATGGGAACGCCTCAAGGGAAATGCTTCGAATTGTTGCGTTGGCTTATCTGAACTTGGCATTGTGCAATCACTAATGATTGGATGGTGACAGATGCATTTAGTGAGATGCTTTATTATTTAATGAGTAAATTAGGAACACAAGGACAACGTGTTCTTTATCAGGGCAGATTTCTCTGTCTTGAGCTTTGATTTACCTGTTTAAAGTATATTTAAGTACTGCTTTACATTTAATCATTTAGCATTTAGCATTGTCCAAAGCGACTTACAAATGAGGATAAAATCTTGATACAAATGAGAACTACATCTGGGTTAATGATGTCATAAAACCTTCAGGTTACGCACATAAACCCCGCGCAGGGAAGGGGAGTGGCTAGAGGTGCTTTAATATTATAGCAGAGATACTTCCTGGTGTGGAGCTGTGGACTCATGTTTCAACACTGCATACACACAATAAACTTTGCATACACCAGGGGCCTGTTTCGGTAAGGAGGTTCAACCAACTCTGAGTTTAAACTTGAACTCTGAGTTGATTTACAGAGAGATTAAAAACTCAGAGTTTTCGGTTTCAGAACAGCTGATCTGAGTTGGGTCAATGAACTTTGAGTAGACCAACTCAGAGTTAAGTGCGCACACTGTGACTAAAAAAAGGCATTATCAATGGAGCACAGACATTACGAGTGACTATGGCAATATCTTATAAAAGAGACCACCATTTCTTTCTCCAGCTGAACTTGATGTGCTCATGCAAAGTAATAGCAAATTTGACCGTATATATTTGAAAAGAACAGTGAAACAGAGACAGCGTGGGAAAACAGCTGCACAAGTTAATGCATACTTTCACTTTTTAAGTATTTAAATATTTAACTATAATAAAATAAGTTATGTAATGTGTGATGTTTATAATTTTTTTGTAAACTTTTATACACATTTATCAGTTTTAATTGATTTAACAGTGTACTTGTGTGTCTGCCTTTTTTATTGATCAAGTGATAGAGGTTGATATAACATTTAGAAGGTAAGCAGTACTAAAAATTTTTTTTAAAAAGAATAATGATCCCATTAATCTAGTAACAGTGCATGTCGAAGGTCAGTGAATTTAATTTAATTATTCATTAAAAATAGGACAAGCCATTCTCGTACGTGACTGTTCTGTGTGACTAAAATGTAGGCAATAGCTATGTTTCCATCCAAATATATTATATAAATTTATGTGCAAAACTGGAATATTGCATAAAAGATGCGAATAAAGCAGAGATTTCATCCAACGAGTCAAAGAGAAAAAAATCGTCACTTCCTGATTAAACTGGCATCAAATATCAACAGTAAAAACAGAATTTACTGTGGTAGAAGAAGCTGCGTTAATGATTTCTTTATGTAATTAATGTACTTGCGCATCGATGTCAGAAGACAATGCTGAAACGCAATGAACACGTGGGGGCGTTTGAAGCCATGAGACGCGGAGACTCTTGACACGCTCCAGACACTCAGAGGTAATTAATAATATACACTAATACTGAAACAGTTAAGGCATTTTAGAATGACTAAAACAATATTTAAGACATGTTACAGTGTGCTCAGCCTGGTGGTTTGTCCATTCACACACATTTTCATCATCATATGATCATGAACTTTTTTAATGCTCTGTACATACTGTAATATGTTTAATAAATGTGCTTCCATCGTAGTTTATGCGCACATTTTCTAACAAATAAAAGCTTATCTTACTCAGTTATGCACGTTTTTTATGCATATTTTAAAAAGTTATGTGCATTATGACATTTTTATCAATCGTTTGTATGCACATATCCAAAATGAGCATTAAAATAGGTGGGTGGAAACGTAAGGCTAAGGCGAGAAATACTGCTTCGTCTTTAAAAAAGGGGAGGAGACCGACAGAAACTCAGAGTTTAGAGAATAAAACCTGCTCCTGACCAGGTTAGGTTCACTGAGTAAGTTTCCACAGTAACTGACTCCGAGTTAAAGTTACCTCTCTTTCAGAAACAGGCTTGATTTACCCTGCTTTCTCGAGTTTAACAAACCCTCCATTTTGAAACGGAAAACCCAGAGTTTCTCTCATTTCAGGATTAAAATACTCTGAGTTTTCACTTAACCTCCTTTCTGAAACAGGCCCCAGGTTTCTCGCTCACGTTTGGATTTACTAACGATGAAATGAACGTGAGAATGTGCGTTGGTCCACACCAACTTCATGTCTGGCGTACGTGCATTGCTTGTGTGTGCTTGTTTTATTTCCATTGACGACTCCTAGAGAAAATTATGCTAAATTGCGCACTACAAAGTATTTTTGAGCTGTGCAATGCCAGGTGTATGGGACGGGATCATATGCATGACTAGCAGGTTTATAAGGTTCCCATACCATACAGTTGACCAGCCAAACATTAAAGTGCAATTTGCAGCGATCGCCGGTTTTCCCAATGTAATCGGAGCGATCGACTGCGCGCACATTATGCTATAAAGGTGCCATCTAAAGATGAATCTGCATAGGATATGTGAATCGGAAACATTTCTATTTAATACATGTGCAAATAATATGTGATGCTCAAATGCGCTTAACATAATACACACTTATTACTGATTACTAGTCTTTCTCGTGATGAAGTGTAGGCAAAATCTGATACGTAATGGGGAAAAAAGAAGAATGAGTTCATCAGACGCTGGATTGGGTTCATGAATGATAGTGTCAAAACATGTTGCCATGCACTTTTACAATCTAAGCCACTCACCCTGTTGTACTTAGCCTACATAGACACTACAAAATTTTACACCTCTACATCAGACTGTTTCTATTTTAATTCACTCAGAGTGCACTGTTTAGACCCCACTGTGTTAACTGTGTCAGCTAAATTCTCCCACTCTATTTTTTTTTCTTTTGTTTTTAATTCCGGAGGACAAACTTTTAAATAAAACAGTTTTTCTCCGGTCTACCTCCAATAGGAGCACCTCTAATTCACATTCAGTGAAGTTTCTCCTCTTGCTTGCTTTTGCCATTACTTTTTTGTTTCGCCAAAGTAGAGTCTTTACTATATTTATTAGGGAGAGGAGGCAGGGAGGGGTTTTGCGCTCGTGCATGTTGCGCATGTTGTTTTAGGTTAATTTGGATGTACAAAGAGAATATGCGTGGGATTCCGCGTACGCACTTTTTCATACATCTGAATTATTTACAGCTTTGTGCATACGCTTTGTTTTAGTATGAATTCATCGCAAGTCTTCGTACATGAGGCCCCAGATATACGAATCACAGCGCATTATGGCTACGTTCACACTGCAGGCAAATATGGCACGAATGTGATTTTTTCCCCCTCATGTGACACAGGTGATGACAGTGTGAACAGCCCAAACCGCATGGAATCTGATCTTTTCAGGTCAGATCTGTGCCACCTTCATATTTGGTATTAAATCAGACACAGATCTGATGTTTTGCAATGCGACCGCAGTGGGAACGGTTATGTCGGATTTCATGTGACTTTTACGTAATCTTTGAGTGACACGTGTCATCATTCTGTGCTGCAAACATCCTCTACTCATCAGCAGCACAGTAGAATGGCACACAGGGCGATTACTGTACCACAGAAAGCTGGTTGTTTATGTTGAAAAAGAATTTGAAGGCATAACTGGTGCTTGTTAACTAATCTGGTTAACGATTGAGGCACGGGTTGATCGCAAAGCCGAAAAGCGTCGCGTCTGCTGTTTACAACGAAGTAAAATTAAATAACTCCACAAACAGAGATAAACCAACTCCGCCTTCTCAGCTCAGTCTGCGGCTGCTTATTAACCCTTGATGAGTTCACTACTCTACACCGCTGGTGGTCAGAGCGCCACTCACCGCGATTGTCATAAATCACAAATGATCAGTATTTTTTTTTTTTAATCAGGAGACAGTATTTATTATTTTTTTAAACAGGAGACTTATTTTAGATCTCAAATGCCGAAATACACATTAGTAGTAGCAGAACAATCATTTACAGTTCATGAAATACACCACGGTTGTCTGTGAAAAAGGTAATAACCATATAAGCATGATCTGACATACTTACTTATGCAGCATTCAGGTGTGTAGATAATTAGACATTTTTTTTGCTCTCCGTAATGCACTTTTGCGCATGCGAGTCAGTTTAGGACCATGATCTGATATTGGCCAAATTTATAAGAGCAGTGTGAACAGCCATGCAAAAAAAATCAAATCTGAGAAAATATCTGATTTGAGCACTAAGCCTTGCAGTGTGAATGTAGCCTATGTTAGCTGACATATTAGAGTTGAGGGCTGGTCTTCAGATTAACTAGAAAATATGAAATTTTTATGTTAGCTGAGTAGCTGTATATAATCAAAGTAGGATTTATAAAAAAATACCATGATTTTTTTTAAATAATTTTTTAATAATATACATTTACATTCACATTTAGTCATTTAGCAGACGCTTTTATCCAAAACGACTTACAAATGAGGACAAGGAACAATTTACACAACTATAAGAGCAACAATGAATAAGTGTTATAGGCAAGTGTCAGGTCTGTAAAGTCTAAGTAGGAAAGTATTAGTAATTTTTTTTTTTTTTGAGTACAGTTAGTGGTATATTCAGAGAGGCAATTGCAGATTAGGAATTGAAGTGGAGACTAAATAGTTGAGTTTTTAGTCGTTTCTTGAAAACCGCGAGTGACTCTGCCGTTCTGATGCAGTTAGGGAGTTCATTCTACCAACTGGGCAGATTGAACGCTAGCGTTCGGGAAAGTGATTTCTTCCCTCTTTGGGATGGAACCACGAGGCGACGTTTATTCACAGAACGCAAGTTTCTGGAGGGCACATAGATCTGCAGAAGTGAGAGCAGATAAGAAGGAGCAAAGCCAGAAGTCGCTTTGTAGGCAAACATCAGAGCTTTGAATTTGATGCGAGCAGTAACTGGTAGCCAGTGCAAACGGATGAGCAGCGGAGTGACGTGCTCTTTTAGGTTCATTAAAGACCACTTGAGCTGCTGCGTTCAGAAGCAGCTGAAGAGGCTTGATAGAGTTAGCTGGAAGCCTCACTAGTAGAGAGTTGCAGTAATCCAGTATGGAGAGAACAAGAGCTTGAACAAGGAATTGAGCTGCATGTTCAGATAAGAAGGGTCGGATCTTTCTGATGTTATAGAGTGCGAATCTGCACGATCGAGCAGTTCTAGAAATGTGGTCAGAGAAGTTTAGTTGGTCATTAATCATTACTCCAAGGCTTTTCACCATTTTGGATGCAGTAATGGTTGCCCCATCCATCTGGATTGAAAAGTTATGGTGTAAAGTTGGGTTGGCAGAAACTACAAGCATTTCCGTTTTTGCGAGGTTAAACTGAAGATGATGATCTTTCATCCAGTGTGAAATGTCCAACAGGCAGGCTGAGATGTGAGCTGGAAACGAGGGATCATCAGGATGAAAAGAGAGGTATAGCTGGGTATCATCAGCATAGCAGTGGTAAGAGAATCCATGTTTCTGAATGACTGGTCCTAGAGATGTCGTGTAGATGGAGAAGAGAAGTGGCCCAAGAACCAAGAGCCTTGAGGTACCCCAGTGTTTAGATGCTGTAGGTCGGACCCCTCTCCCCTCCAAGACACCCTGAATAACCTGTCAGAGAGGCAAGATCTGAACCATTGTATAACAGTGCCCGCAACGCCCAGTGACTCAAGCGTAGATAGCAGGATCTGGTGGTTTACAGTGTCAAAAGCAGCTGACAAATCCAGCAAGAGGAGGACTGATGATTTTGAGTCTCCTTTAGCCAGTCTGAGATCCTCCACGACTGAGAGCAGGGCAGTCTCAGTTGAGTGGCCTTTCTTAAAGCCGGATTGCTTGTTGTCCATGAGATTGTTTTGAGTAAGACAGTCCAGGACTTGATTGAACACTTCTTTCTTCAGAATCTGGGCCATGAATGGAAGCAGGGATACCGGTCTGTAATTTTCAAGTAGCGTAGGGTCCAGGTTGGGTTTCTTTAGGGTTGGTTTCTTTAGGGTCCAGGTTGGGTTTCTGTAGTTTTCAAGTAGCGTATGGTCCAGGTTGGATTTCTTTAGCAGTGGGGTTACCCCAGCCTGTTTAAATGAAGTGGGGAATAAACCAGAGTAAAGAGATGTTTTAATTATGAGAGTCAGTGTTGGTATGACTGCAGGAGAGATGGCTTGCAAGAGATGAGAGGGAATGGGATCAAGTGGACAGGTGGTTGCATGGCTAGATAGCATGCGTTTGGACACCTCAGACTCAGAGAGCTGAGAAAAAGAGGTGAGTGTGTGTGGTTTTGGTGGTGTATCTTGCGTGTTTGTTGTAGAAGCAGCAAATTGAGCACTGATTTCTGCAGTTTTGGTGCAAAAGAATGTAGCAAAGTCATCAGTAGTAAGTGTGGAGGATGCGGGTGGAGGAGGAGGATAGGGGAGGGAGGAAAATGTTTTAAAAAGTAGGCAAGGATTAGTGGCATTGTTGATTTTCTGACGGAAATATGTCTACTTTGCAGAAGTAAGCTCAGCCGAGAAAGAATACAGAAGAGTTTGGTATGTTAAGAGTTGAGCAGGATTTTTAGTTTCCCGCCAAATTCTCTCTGCAGCCCGAAGTTATGAGCGATGCTCACGGAGAGCATCCGAGAGCCAGGGTGCAGGAGGACTGGCACGGGCTGGCCTGGATGCAAGAGGACATAATCTGTCTAGACATGATGCTAGTGTGGAGCAGAGTGTATCAGTGGCACTGTTCTTATCAAGTGCAGAGAGTTTGCAAGATGGAGGAAGAGAGTCTGAAACAATGGTGGATAGTCTATTGGGTGAGAGAGAGCGTAAGTTTCTGCGAAAGGCAACCAGTGTTGGAGTGTGTGGTGGCTCAGGAGTAATGTGGATGTTGAGGGACAGAAGGAAATGATCCGATATTTGTAGTGGAGTTACTAGTGTTTGATCAGCGAAGCAATGTCGTGTGTAAATAAGGTCTAGCTGATTACCTGATTTGTGGGTAGCAGAAGTAGGTGCTCTTTTGAGGTCAAAAGAGGCAAGCAGACCCTGAAATTCAGCAGCTTGCGGTCTCTCAATGTGAATGTTGGAGTCACCTAGCACCAACAAGGGAGTGTCATAATTAGAAAAAGATGAAAGAAGAACATCCAGTTCATCTAAGAAGTGACCTAATGTACCCGGTGGACGGTAGATGACAACCACATGTATGTAGAAGGGGTGGATAATGGTGACTGCATGGAATTCAAAGGAGCTGATTGTTGGCAGGGACGGAGTAAATTTCCATTCTTTGGAAATCAGTAGTCCACTCCCACCCCCTCTCCCTGTCTGACGAGGAGTATGGGAAAAAGAGTAATTAGCAGAAAGAGTAGCATGTGTAGCAGTGTCCTCCGGCCTCAACCAGGTCTCAGTTAGAGCCATGAGATTATAGTCAGAATATGTACCTATGGAGGTAATAAAATCTGCCTTGTTAACAGCTGATTGACAATTCCAGAGGCCCACGGAGAGAGAGATTTGTGAAATAGCAGATACATGTATTGAACGAAGGTTGTGAGGATTACGCCTGCAGCGTCCTTCCCGTGTTTTGCGAGTGTTAGTAACAACAGGAATTAGTAAACAGATAATAAAAGTGCAATGAAAACAAAAATAAGTGTAAAGATAAAGAAAAATAAGAAAGTAAAGTACTCAAGTGCTTTGTCGGTGTCTTTGCTCGGTGGAGTCACGCAGGTAGAGTCGATGGCGCAGGGGTAGAGTCGATGGCGAAGGTAGAGTCGATGGCGAAGGTAGACTCAATGGTCGAAGGTAGAGTCGATGGGGAAGGTAGACTCGATGGCGAAGGACGAGTCGATAGCGAAGGTAGACTGGATGGCGAAGGTAGACTGGATGGCGAAGGTAGAGTCGATGGCGAAGGTAGAGTCGATGGCGAAGGTAGATTCGATGGCGAAGGTAGAGTCGATGGTCTTTACACTCGTTGGTCTTCACACGAGGCGGTCTTCACACGAGGCTGCCGCGACCGCTGTCGCGGTGAGACTAGTTGCTTATATACACCCCAGAGCACTAGCTGATTGAATTCAGCTGGACATGCCTCGAGAGTAAAACAATGCCCGAAACTGCGGCGGACGACGCAAAACCGTCCGCGTTCGACACACAAGCTCTTATAGTAACCAAGGAAACAGTGGCTAAACTTTTCTAGTACTATACACAACTGAAAACAAGTTTAAATGTCCTATTTTGATTGTCCTAAATGTCCCTTTATTCATCAGGAGTCGCCACAGCAGAATGAACCGCCAACTTATCCAGCATATGTTTTAGGCAGCGGATACCCTTTCTAGCTGCAACCCAATACTGGGAAACACCCATACACTCTTGCATTCACACACATACACTACGACCAATTTAGGTTATTCAGTTGACCTATTCTGCATGTCTTGGATTGTGGTGGAAACCAGAGTAAAACATGCAAACATGCAAACTCCACACAGAAATGCCAACTGACCTAACCGGGGCACAAACCAGCAACCATCTTGCTGTGGGATGTGCTACCCACTGCATCATCATGACGCCTCCAGAGCGCTCTTATATAGATAGTTATGTTTATTATTTTTATTATATTATTATTTTAATCTTATTTATACAAAGTAGCAGATACATAAATGTGGGAGTGCTGATGTTGGACATTTGAATAATAAAATTTTCATGAGACTCAGAGAATGTGATGCTGTTTTTGTAGAGTTTAGTAACTCATGGTGAAAGGTAAAAGTCCTTGTGTTACGACCCTGGTCTAGGGCATCAAGGACATAATATAAAAATCATGCAACAAATAAAATCACTGTTAAGAACCCTTGGAGTCAGGTCCATTTATTTGTTTATTTATACACACCAAAAAATGTTATGCCAAATACTTAGGAGAGGACTCACAGAAAAAAATAATAAGCAAAATAGTATCCAAATACACCAGATAACAGAAATAAAAATACAAAAACTACTTCTATCTCCCTAACTATAATATATAAAAACAAGAAAAAAATATTAACAGAAAAATGTCGCGTCCAACCAAACTGCTTCTCACCGTGTAAATACAAAGTACAGTATTTACAATAGCAATAAACAAACCAAAAACAAAATAACATGAATGGGGGAACACGAATGATATAACATACAAAGTTAAGATTTATACACACACCCAAACAGAAATACACAATCAAAATAACACTTGCAGCTACATTTTTCTATAACACCAAATGCCAAACAACATGCCAACCAACTCGCTTTCTCCCTTCTTGCCCATTTTCCTTTTTTTAAAAGATGCCCTGGGTCACTCCATCCAATTCTAGGGCATGGCATTTGTGTAATTAGCCAGTGCAGAGGAAGAGAGAGAGAAGCCCCTTTCACACATACAGAACTTTCCGTAAAATTAACAGCAATTTTCCGGAAATGTCTGTATTTGTGAAAAGGCCCTTTTTAAAAATACCAGTAAATTTGTTTTGGCAATTTTCTGGAAAGAGAGTTTGTAACATTACTGGTAATTTGCCGGAATGCTGCTCTGTGTGAACAGAGAAAGAAAACTGCAGAAAAGAGCAAGTTCACGTATGTACTGACGTGAGACATCTACTCCAACCAACATTTAGACACATTCACATCCGCGCTGTTTATGAAAATAAAAGCCTCTGAATACTTTTCCAAACACATTTAACTAAAAGATGTTAGTCAGATGCAGCTGAAACGATGTCCACTGTGTAAAATGTGCTTGATAAGTTGGTGGTTCTTCCGCTGTGGCGAGCCCAGATTAATAAAGGGACTAAATCAAAAAGAAAACGAATGAATAAATGTTAGTCAGATAACGTTTCTATGTTCCTTCTTAATGCCAACAATGTAAATAGACATTGATAAAATGCTTTTGATAACCCTCTGTTTGACGTGTGTGCCCGTGAAGAAGTGCTGCAGTTAGCACCAGCACACGCACATATTATGTACATCTCTTCATGCGAAAGTATTCCTCCATATGTTTTCATCGAAGTTGTTCACAATACTTACTCTTCCGCAGAATTTGCAATGTAGTCAAATGTGTAAACATTTAGCTGTGGTTCGCACTTCTGCAGCTCTGTAACTTCGCAGTCTCTGCAGATGCAAGTAAGCTAAAAGTAAAACCATCAACAAAAGCCTGACTTCTTCTATGTTTACAAATACAAGCGCTGCTGTTCTGAGGCCATTTCTGAATAATGATGTCACAATTTACAGATATTTTGAAATGGCTGTGTAAATTATCTTTTCAGAAAAAATTCTGGAACATCCTTGCCTGCGTGAACAGCATTTTTGTTTATTATTTACCAGTAAAGTCATTACAGAAAGTCTCTGGATGTTTACCGCTATCGATGTGTGAAAGGGGCTAGAGAAAAACACACCTGCAATTGCAACTCTTGCAATTGTTAAATTTAATGTTAAATGTGTTAAAATTCCTAAAGGGATACCTTAAAAATGTAAATTCTCTCACCACTTACTCTCCCTTTACTTATCTCAAACCTGATTGGTCTTTTATTTAAACACAATAACATATTTTGAAGGAAGCTTGAAACATGTGACAATTGACTTCTGTAGTATTTGTTTTTCCCACTATTTAAGTCAATGGCGACAGGATTTCAGCTTTCTTCAGAATATGTTCTTTTGTGACTAATAGAATATGCTAAATCATAAAGATTTGGAACTACGTGAGGATAAGTAGTACAATATCAAACACTGGGCGACACAGTGGCTGAGTGGTTAACACTGTCGCCTCACAGCAAGATGGTCGCTGATTCAAGCTGCGGCTGGGTCAGTTGGCATTTTTGTGCGGAGTTAGCATGCTCTCGCTGTGTTTGTGCGTTTCCTCCGGGTGCTCCGGTTTCCCCCACAGTCCAAAGACATGCGCTATTGTTAAATTTGATTAACTAAATTGGCTGTAATGTATGTGGGAATGGGAGAGTGTATGTATGGGTGTTTCTCAGTGCTGGATTGCAGCAGGAAGGGCATCTGCTTTGTAAAACATATGCTGGATAAGATGGCGGATAATTGCGCTGTGGCGACCCCTAATAAATAAAGGGACTAAGTCGAAGGAAAATTAATGACTGAATATCAAACATCTACAAACATATATGAATAAACATCTCACCTTTAATTTATTTATGTACTGTATTCTCACCTTCAACATTCACATTTTTCGCAGAACAATAAAATGTTTAAACTTTTTGAAAAAAAAAAGCCAATGGGGTTCAAAACAACTTAATTATATATATATATATATATATATATATATATATATATATATATATATATATATATATATATATATATATATGCTTTTTTATTTAAAGAATATATATAAAGTATATATATATATATATATATATATATATATATATATATATATATATATATATATATATATATATATATATATATATATAAGACATGTATTGTGAAAAACATGGAGTGAATAAATTATAAATGACAAAATTGGTTTAAAATTGTCGATTCATTAAATTGAATTATCTTTTGATTTCATAATTTTTAATTAATTCAACATGTCAGATATTCTTACCTTATTGTGACCAACATATTATAATTTCATTTATTTAATTACTAGGCTGGCTGCTGTTATGCATAATTAAAATAAATTGTACTTACTAACTTTGTATAGCTAGACATTTTTGAAAATGAACAGTATATTCTGAAATAATTTGTACGAGTTCAGTTGTAGGAAAAGGTACGATTTTAAAATAGAGGCGTGGCATTCAACCCCACCCCTAACCCTAATCATCATTGGGTGATGAGCAAATCGTACTAAATTGTACGAATTAGATTGTACAAATTCATACGAATTAGTCACTAAATCAAAAGTTACAAAATGCCTTGAGATTGCGTTGACTAAATCATATCATCAATGTTTTCCTTTAACTTATGTCACAATACCAGTTTTCTCTGTTTAGTTGTATTAAGAATTAGTCATTCAGGTACACAGTTTTCCATAACAGCACATGGAAAGTTTTATTTAAATGTGGTGTACTCACCTTTTTTACTCACCCACAGTTGGGCATAAAAATGACACATGTCTGCAAATGTTTAAGAAACATGATGAATGCACAGACAAAATGCTAGAGTCAGTTTTTCTGCTTCGAAAATGTGCACCCCGTGTTGGAATAATACCTGTCAACCCTCCCGTTTTTCCTGGGATACTCCCGTATTTTACAGTTCTATCCCATTATCCTCCCGTAAAGGTATTTTCCCATATTTCTTCCGTTTTTACAGTCTTTCTCTGAAGGGTGGCAAATAAACATTAAAGAGCTGAGACTCCCTATAAGCTACCCATACCGCCGAACCACCAGGGGCCGCCTCTTGCTCTTAAATGCAAGTCTGGGGTACGTTTCCTAAATAATGCGTAACTTGCAGCTGAACTAATATAGTATGATGCATTGTTTGGGAAAAGAATGATGTAGTGACTAATGTTTCCCCAAAACTCATAGTTTCTCTGTCGCAGATCCATTGCTTGAACCATGTAAGTTATAACGTAAAACACCCATAATGATGCTCTAAACTGGGTGAAGTAACAACTTCTTTAGAGAAGAACCCCATACTTTCTTTGAGCAAATTATATTGTTTTACACAAACATGCATTTAAAATAAAATCCAATAACAGATTTGATAAAAACATGCACTCGCTTTCCATATTAATTGAAATATATGGCACATATAGGGCCTTTGTTTTCTTTACAAATATTATTGAGAATGACATACTCTATTCTTAAACATAAAATCACTTACAAAAGCTAACATTTATTCTAATATCAGATATAAATCACATAAATAAATAAATAAATAAAGAGGCGATTTATCAAGAAATAAAATTTTATAATTATTATGTATTAGAAATGGAAAAATCATACTTTAATAATATTATTAATTGATGTTGATGATAATTTATTATTAATATTATTATTATTATTATTATTATTATTATTAAGTAGGATATTGTTTATTTATTTATTGTTTTTTTAAAGTCTACTTTTACAATTTGACACTTGTAAACCACAGCAAAAGGTTCTAACCAGCAGGCCCCTGTCATATACAGGATACTTAATAAATAGCCTTCTATAAATGAAAAGAATTAACGCATACTTTTTTATTTTCACAAGCTTTTGAGACGTAACATAAATTCCGCTTTTAAATAATAGGTCACCTATAGCTTTCGCCATGAGGCTGTGTTCAAAATGACTTCAATGTTTTCAAAGTGCACTGTGATGGGAGCACAATGGGCTCTATGCACGGCGGCGCGTGACGCATTTCCGGTAAAATTTAAGACCCCGAGCCTACTTCCGCCGATCGTACAGTACAGTGCTACAACAGGAGCGCTACTGATAAAAACGAGTAATGTTTTGGACAGTTGTCTTAATGTTTTATGCCATTATAGCCCACTTATATATGTTTATGTCAGCTACATAAATATGACATCTAAACGTTTAAAAGTGTCATTTCAAAGACGTGAGAACAGTACTTGTAGATACCACTGCTGTGTTCAGCAATGCACAGCGTCAAAAATTGAACTCTTACCTTAGTTTCCACACGTTTCCAAAAGACAAAGTCGTGCAGAAGAGGTGGGTTGTTGATATTAAACGTGAGAATTTTACAGAAACAGAAAAAAACAAGAGTGTAGCTGACAATTTCAGTCTAGAAAACTGATCGAGGCTCGAGTGCCAACCGGATGCAGACATTTAAAGAAAGGAGCTTTTATGGCAAATAATAGTTATTTTCATTGCCTTTGAAGTAAAAAAAAATGAACATTAATATACATAAACATTTCTTAAGCTACTTTCTAAGTGCAATTTTTTAATTCAGAATAAAGACCTTTATTTTATTCACTGTACATATAAAATATAATTCACTGTATGTAATTTGAAATAAAAATTGTCAAAAAAATGTAACATTTTGAAAAAAATATTTTATTCAGATGAACAGAAAAAAATGACATTGAATCAGTTGTTTTCTTGAATCAGGTGCTTCTTCTGTAACTTGTGCATAGAGAGGTATTTGGGCTGATACGTATTAAATAAATAAATAAAATCACCCCTCTGTTTCATGGAACTTAACACATAATTGATCCATTCCAAACAATTGTTCATGTGACAACACACATTACACATTTCAGAGTAATGGGCTGTCTGGAAAAGCAAAGCAACCAAATATTTGCATATCCCACTCTCAGCCACACAAGAGCAGGAGCTATAAACTAGCAGACGATGGCATGGATCTTCTGACGGATGTCCGCTCCAGGATGAAGTAACACATAAAATTTTCTAGCTCTGAATCTCATAATGTTACCTAGAAAACAGAAACAAGAATATTAATAGGTTTTTAAAGAGAGTCATTAAAGGCAGTTCACTCAAAACTGAAAATTCTATTTCCTCATCCTTCACTTGTTCCCAACCTGTTTGAGTTTCTTTCTGATGTTTAACACAAACAAAAATACTTTGAAGAAAGCTGGAAACTTGCAACCACTGATATTCATAGTAGTTCTTTTTCATACTATGGAAGTCAATGGTTACAGGTTTTCAGCTTTCTTCAAAATATCTTCTTTTTAAAGGCATCTGCAGCAATATCATCAGATTAAACTACACAGTAAATAATTAATTTAAATTATTTAAAAGTAGCTCCCTTTAGTCACACTTTAAAATAAGGTTTCATTAATTAATGTATTTGCTCACTATTTAAATAACTATTTAATATTTAATAGTTAACATTGTTAAACTAATTTACTAATGAATAAAAATCCAAAGTCATGCTTGTTAACATTAGCTATTACATTGTGAGTTAACAAGCACAATGAATAAGCATTTGTTCATTAATGTAAAAAACTAATAAATATTGAAATAGACAAATTGTTGATGTGAAATTAACTAATGACACCTCATTGTTTTGGGTCACCCTCCCATTTAATTACAGTGTTATCGACTAAATAGAAAGCATGCTATCTACACTGTTACACTGCATCTGTCATCTCCAATGTTTCAGCAATAAATCTCAGCATTGACACAGTGCTATTTGTCTGTTGTGGATGGAACGGCATTGTATTATTTTATTCCTAATATATCTTGCTCAATAATCATGCTTACA
Organism: Danio rerio; assembly: GCF_052040795.2. Classification (NCBI taxonomy): domain Eukaryota; kingdom Metazoa; phylum Chordata; class Actinopteri; order Cypriniformes; family Danionidae; genus Danio; species Danio rerio. The sequence goes on along the minus strand of NC_141045.1, from coordinate 29,598,790 downwards.
AGCTAAGACAGCATCTTTGTTTCTGTAATTATCCGAACTGAACAGTGGTGGTCACTTTAGAACAGTAAAAGTATGAATGGGACAGAATTTCACATGTATGCTGTCCTACTCTCAGCTGGTGAGGAGACTCCGATTTCTTCATAGATCTATCGGTAGTAATGAGCTCTAACTGAGATCTTATTCCTGCCCTGTTTTTACCTGACACTTTGAGACAGAATTACATACACATATGATTATTTTTACTTACGTGATAAAGCTGCAGATGGACGGATCGTAAGAGTATTAACGCTAAAGTTAGCCTTCAGGCTAGCTGAACTTACCTTCATAATTGCACAGGTAGGAAGATGCATACAACTTGAAACCCTTCTCAAGCTTTGCTCTGCGGTGTTGTAGAGCACATCCGGACAAGCATTTGCACATCGTTGACCATAATTTACTCGCAAACAGCGAGTAAATATTGACGACTCTGCCATAATACTGTTTACCTTTGCTTAAAATCACCCAGACCGGAAGCTGGACCGCGGCCTTAGACAAAACGCGGAAGTAATGCGTGCATATAGCCCATTGTAAACATATAGATTGCTAAAACTGAACTGTAAAAATAGTTTGAAAGCAAATTACACCTAAGAGAGATAACGTTAATGCATTTTTATTTTTCATATTTCAATATTCAACTTTGAATGTTAGTGTTTTAAATGAATTAACAAACTATGTTTGTGACGACGAAACTTGGGACCTTAGTTGGCTAACAATGGTTTTGGGAAACGCACCCCTGTTCTGTGCTTTCACTTTGTTTAGGCATGAAAACACTTTGAAATAAATATAAAACGGCGGGTTTCTCTCTCTCTTTTTTATTACAGGTGCTATCTCCCCTTCACATGCAATAATTAAAAGAGTCATATACCGGTGCATGACTGTCAGCTGATGCGCTCCATAGTGATAAGTAGATGCTGTTTCCCCAACGGATTTTTTACTATTGATTTGAAGCGGAGCAAAGGTCTGGGTTTTGGGTGAGTTTTTAAACAGTCATATACACCTAATTATTCATAAAAATCGATCTTGGTGGGGTTTTTTTTTCAAACACAACTTATTTTATCGTAAATGAGCATAAAGTTGGGAAAGCAATCGAAAACTTTCATTGTAATGTTAGATGTGTGCATTTTTAAAGTGACACTTGTTTAATGCAATGAAATAATGAAAAAAAAATCATTGATTTCGAAATCAAAAAATTAATTCATTGCATTCATGCTACTCTTTGCTTCTAATCAGAATGTGTAAGTTATACAGTGAAGAAAATATTAATGAGATTTGATAGCTTGATTCTATTTCATTATAATAGCTATTCATTTTAATAAGCTAAACTGTTTGCTAATTTATTTGCTGCTAATGTATACTACTTATTTTGTTTTTTGTAAATAATAATAGTAATAGTAATAATAATATTAAAAAAAAAACTTGTTACTGACCATTTAACTGTTTATTTACAATGAAACAGCTCCAAAAGAGCATATTTAGTAATTTGAGGATTTTTTTGAAGGAGGGGTCAGGGGAATCCCTTATTATGGTGGGCATATCCCTTTTCACATCCCAATGTTGACAGGTTCCATCCCAATGGAGGCTGCTTTATTGTATGCAGTCATAGTAAAAATGTGACCACCGGAGGACAGAGACAACCTCGAAAATAAGACAGATTCAGAGTTTAAAAATCACATTAGGTGGTTTTTAATTAGCAAATATTATAAATATTACAAACGTAACCATTAGCTGAGCAGCATGCATTGTAACACTGTGTCCCAACAACATGGAACGGTGGTCCCAGTAGCAGGCTACTTGGACACAGAGCAGGGTCTGATTAGCCTCGGTCTGGTCACCTGGAGGAGGGTGTCTGTTGCAAGACCTGAAACACACCGTGAGTCCAAGAAAACAACACTGATGATGTGCCCAAGGTTTGTGTATCAGAAGATTTTTCTGTAACTGAAAATTCTAGGAGCAGCAGTGACAACCAGGAACAGACTGGGAGACGACCATGAAGAGTATGGTGACAGCTGGAGAGACAGATGACTGCCGGAAAGATGGCAACTCGGGGTGTAGAGGGTTGGCAGTCCCCAAACAACTTCTTCTGTGAGAAGAAACCCAAAGCAAGCTACAAAACCTACAAAGGAAAGATACCCCCAGCGATGCCCGAGGGGGTTAAGCACCCCAATAGGACGGACCTGAGAACAACGATACAGGACAACAGAACAACAACAGTACAGTGCATCTGCGGCAAGAGCTACAAGAATGAGAGGGGAATCCTTCAAAGCAGGATGAGATGCCTGAAAGCAGAAGAGACAGACGACACATCATGCAGAAGTTACAACTTCTGGTAAGACGCAGGAGGCGCCAGGCCCAGAGGCAACCCACAGTGCCTAGAGCCTCTTAGTGTCGCTTAGTGCCGCTCGCCTGCCACTTAAAGCTGCCCTAAAAGTGACAGCAGCTCATTATAGTCTACAAAGCCCCCAAAGTTAGCAAGTGGCAGTTACAATAACTCACTGCGTTCCTTTGTTCCTCCTCAAATAAAGCTGAGTGGCTCCAGTTCGACAAGGACGTGAATTAGATCCTGGAAGTGACAGGCAAGGGGGGTGTGGACCAGCGACTGTTAACAATGACCACACCCATAGTGAACATTGCAGCTGAGCAATTCAGAACTGTGACACCCAAACCCACTCCATCGGAGTGGCCACTTATTCTGACCTGAACAGAGAACGACCGTTAGGGCCTTGCAATGCACTGCTGACACCACCTGAGCCCACATCAGAGTTCAACCTGAAGGAACCCTGCCGCAGTGAAGTAGTGAGGAGAGCAAGGTCAAGCTCAGGACCAGGCCCGAGTGAAATGCCTTACAAGGTATATAAGAACTGCCAAAATCTTCTACACAGGCTCTGGAAGGCTCTGATAATCATCTGGAGAAGAGGGAAGATTGGCCAGCCATGGAGGTATCAGGAGGAAGTGTACATCCCAAAAGAGGAGAAGTTTGAGAATATCAACCAGTTTCGGGTCATCTCCTTGCTCAGTGTGGAAAATCAGGGCTCCCTGAAAAATTTAAGGCTTGGATATACCAACATGGAATTCTCCCAAGACTCCTCTGGCCCTTGCTAATGTATGGAATCCCCATTATTGTGGTTTTAAGGTTTTGAGCAAAAGGTGAGCAGCTATCTACGCAGATGGGTGGGATTACCATGCAGCCTAAGTAACATCACTCTGTATGGAAACATAAACAAGCTTACACTTCCTTTTGGTTCAGTCAGGGAGGAGTTCCTTGTGGCACGAACATGGGAACATCTGCAGTATTCTGGATCCAGAGATTCGAAAATATCCGGGGCAGGGATTGTCGCCAGGACAGGGAGAAAGTGGAGAGCAGCAGAGGCAGTCGAACAAACGGAAACCCAGCTAAAGCACAAGGCCATCCTGGAGGCAGTAGCACAAGGAAGAGCTGGACTTAAGAGCCTAGCAGCAACCTGGTACGACTTGGCCAGCGGGAGGGAGAGGCAGAGTCTGGTGCAGAAGGAGGTGTTTGCTTCAGTTGAGGAGGAGAGAACCAGCAGAGCAGTGGCCATGCGGCAGCAAGGTGCTTGGATGAAGTGTTTGGACTTGCTATTTACTCGCAATTTAAATCTTAATCATAAAATTCTTCCTCATTCGCTAAGTATTTGTCTCTCCTACTCAGGGTGACCAAACCCTTAATACATTTATACAAACAAAACTGCTTTAAAAACGGTCTGTCCCTCGAGCATCCGCCTGTTGTTTGTAGCTTAGCCTGCTAGCGCCGCTGGTCAGCTAAAGCTACCGACCTCTTTTCTCATACACGTTTGACTTACTGGCTTTGCTCTTTACCCCGTAAAATGTCGCTTCCGTCTCTGTCCTTGTGTGCAGGAGAAGCATCGATGGAGGCGTTGGAGCTGGAGCTGGAAGAAGTGGAGTCCCAGATTCGCGCGCTGGTGGTAAGAAGGTCGCTGCTACGGGAACAACTCCGTGTTGTACCTAATGCTAAGGCCGTCTCATCACCTAAGGTACGTGGAAATTACAACCACATCATTTCCTCTACCTCAACCCCGCGTCCTTCTCTGTCCAGGCCCAGCGCACCCGGGGCGCGGCTCAGCCAGGCGTCGTTCACGCCGATACCCGGCTACCACGGCGCCTGGGTGCAGCCGCGCAAGGTGCTTCCCAGATCCCGGGGCAGAACGTCTCCTCCTGTGTTCGAGATCTCCACGGAGAACCGCTTCTCCCCTCTCCGCGAGTCGGGTCCCGATGTGGCCATCATCGGTGACTCGATCGTTCGTCACGTCCGTGCCGCCTCCTCAAAAGGTAATAAAGTACGTACTTTCTGCTTTCCTGGTGCCCGTGTGAGAAATATTTCTACACAGATTCCAACCATCCTGGGCGCTGCCGAGAGCCCTGGTGCCGTTGTCCTCCACGTGGGGACAAACGACACCGGGCTCCGGCAGTCGGAGATCCTGAAGAAGGACTTCAGGAGCCTGATCGAGACGGTTCGACGCACCTCGCCCGCCACGCAGATCATCGTTTCTGGGCCGCTTCCTACCTACCGCCGAGGAAATGAAAGGTTCAGTAGACTTTTAGCTCTGAATGAATGGCTAATAACATGGTGTAAAGAACAAAAATTGCTCTTTGCTAATAACTGGAATCTTTTCTGGGAGCGTCCTAGGCTCTTCCGTCCTGACGGCCTGCACCCCAGTCGAGCCGGAGCTGAACTCCTGTCGGACAACATCTCCAGACTACTTCGCACCATCTGACTAGCAGGTAAAAATTCACACTATAGCCACCTAGACTCTTGTTCACCCCACTTAAACATCAGTAACGCATATCTGGCGAATCCTATAGAGACTGTGTCTGTTCCTCGTATTATTAGATTAAGAAATAAACGTACTGTGTGCTCCAGAAAAAATCTATTAAGAATCAAACCAGAAAAACCAGTAGAAAGTGAAAATACAAATTTCGTAAAACTTGGTCTCCTAAACATCAGGTCACTTGCACCTAAAGCACTTATCATTAATGAAATAATAACAGAAAACAATCTTAATGCACTCTGTCTCACTGAAACCTGGCTGAAACAAAATGACTATATTAGCTTAAATGAAGAAACTCCTCCAGGATTCTTATATAAACATGAGGCTCGTCAAACTGGTCGTGGTGGTGGAGTTGCATCAATCTTTAGTGATTTCCTTAATATTAAACAGAGAAACGGACTTATGTTTAGCTCCTTTGAAGTATTATCGCTTAATGTTCAGCTTCCAGATACTATACAAAAACCTATGTTATCTCTCGCTTTAATCACCATATATAGACCCCCAGGACCCTATGTCAAATTTCTAAAAGAATTTTCTGATTTTATTTCTGACTTACTAGTCAAAACTGATAAAATGCTAATTGTAGGTGACTTTAACATCCACATAGATGACGCTAATGATACATTAGGGCTCGCGTTTATGGATTTAATACACTCACTTGGGATAAAGCAAAACGTTGTGGGTCCAACCCATCGCTTAAAGCATACATTAGATCTAATTCTGTCTTATGGAATCGAGGTTATTGACGTAGACATTATACCACAAAGTGATGATATTACAGATCACTACCTCTTACTATATAAGCTGTGTTTACCTGAAATCAGCAAACCCGCTCCAATACTCCGCCCTAGTAGAACTATTGTTCCGTCAACTAAAGATGAATTTATCAATAACTTACCTGATCTTTCTCTATTTCGTAATGCACCCGCAAACTCAAATGATCTTGATGTAGTAACCAGCAGTATGGATGCCATCTTTACTAGCACACTAAATACTGTGGTACCCATCAAATTAAAAAAGGCTAGAGAGATTAAAACTATACCATGGTATAATAGTCATACTCGTGCGCTCAAAACAGCTACCCGCGCCCTGGAACGTAAATGGAAAAAAACTAATTTAGAGGTCTTTAGAATTGCGTACAAAGACAGTATGTCCAGCTATAGGAGGGCTCTAAAATCTGCCGGGACCGAGCACCTGCGCAAACTGATAGAAAATAATCATAACAATCCTAGATTTTTATTTAACACCATCTCTAAATTAGCTAATAATCGGTCATCCTTGGAACAAACTACTCCACCGCAAATTAGTAGTGATGACTTCATGAATTTTTTCAGTAATAAAATAGAAGGCTTTAGACAAAAAATAGGAGATGCCAAACTTTCTGCACCGGCTTATACTCCAAATCCTATAAATATTTCATTAAATCATAATAATAACCTACACTGCTTCAAAATCATAGAACAGGAAGAGCTAGATAAAATTATAAATAGCTCTAAACCAGCTACGTGTATGCTGGACTCAATTCCAACTAAATTACTGAAAGAGCTGCTACCTGCTATAGGAGAACCTCTTCTTAACATTATCAACTCTTCTTTATCTATAGGCCATGTTCCAAACTCTTACAAGCTAGCTGTTATTAAGCCTATTATTAAGAAACCGCAACTAGACACCAACAACTTAGCTAACTATAGGCCTATTTCAAATCTTCCATTTATGTCTAAAATACTAGAAAAAGTTGTTTCCACTCAATTATGCTCTTTTCTGCAGACGAACAATATTTTTGAAGTGTTTCAGTCAGGTTTCAGGGCTCACCACAGTACAGAAACCGCCTTAGTGAAAATAACCAATGATTTACTCTTAGCTGCTGACCGAGGGTGCGTCTCGCTATTAGTTTTACTCGATCTTAGTGCGGCATTTGATACCATAGACCACAATATCCTCATAAATCGCTTAAAGTCTACAGGTGTCCAGGGACAGGCTCTACAATGGTTTAAGTCATACTTAACTGACCGCTACCAGTTTGTGAATATTAATGGACAGCCTTCACAAATCTGCCCAGTAAAGTATGGGGTGCCTCAAGGATCAGTTTTAGGCCCTTTACTGTTTACAATTTATATGCTACCTCTGGGAGACATTATTAGAAGACATGGGATCAGCTTTCACTGCTATGCAGATGATACTCAATTATATATTTCAACTAAACCTGACGAGACGTCTGAACTTTCTAAACTAACTGAGTGTTTCAAAGACATCAAAGACTGGATGACCAACAATTTTCTTCTCTTAAACTCAGACAAAACAGAATTATTACTTATTGGGCCTAAATCTTGCACACAGCAGATCTCGCAACTCAATTTACAATTAGAAGGATACAAAGTTAGCTTTAGCTCTAATATAAAAGATCTGGGTGTCATATTTGACAGCAATCTAACTTTTAAAAACCATATATCCCATGTCACTAAAACTGCCTTCTTTCATCTGAGAAATATCGCTAAATTACGAAATATGCTATACATCTCAGATGCAGAAAAGCTAGTCCATGCTTTTATGACTTCGAGACTGGATTACTGTAATGCTCTATTTGCTGGCTGCCCAGCATCCTCTATTAACAAACTTCAATTAGTACAAAATGCAGCAGCCAGAGTTCTGACCAGGTCTAGAAAATATGATCATATCAGCCCAATTTTATCCTCCTTACACTGGCTGCCTGTTAAGTTTCGTATTGAATTTAAAATATTACTTCTCACCTATAAAGCTCTAAATAATCTAGCTCCTGTTTATCTAACCAACCTTCTGTCTCGCTACAAACCAACTCGCTCTTTAAGATCTCAAAATTCAGGGCTTCTGGTAGTACCTAGAATAGCAAAATCAAGTAAAGGAGGTCGAGCCTTCTCTTTCATGGCTCCTACACTCTGGAATAGCCTTCCTGATAACGTCCGAGGCTCAGACACACTCTCCCAGTTCAAAACTAGATTAAAGACCTATCTGTTTAGTAAAGCATACACTCAATGCATCACCTAGCGGGTTCCACACTGGCTCCTACATCTTGCTTATATACACTATGAACAGCAGCTACGCTAATTATTTTCTTTATTCTCTATTTTCACCTGGGGATACTCATCCCGAGGTCCTCAGATTATGCGGAGTCACTGATTGGATCCAAGACCAGCGACGTGATGATCCCAAGGATTCCATATCCGGGACCAGGCCATATCCTGAGCTGCTGCTGCGCTGATGGTCGTGGGGAGTGGAGAACATGAGTCTGATTCCAGCGACGCTCCAGGGACAGACGAGTCTTCGCTGAGGCCATCTTCCAGCCTAAACCACGGCGATTGAAGCTCTGCACAAGACTTTTGGCCAGCGGAGAAATTAAAATGGTCGTGCCCAACTGAGTCTGGTTCTCTCAAGGTTTTTTTTCTTCACTCCCATCAGGTGAAGTTTTTTTTCCCTCTCCGCTGTCGCCACTGCCTCGCATGGTTCAGGATTGGTAGAGCTACGCATCGATGAATTGGCTCTTCAGTGTTTGAACTCTCAGTAATGATTAAATCACACTGAACTGAGCTAAACTGAACTGAACTTAAACACTAAAAACTGAACCACACTGTTCCAGTTACTGAACCACACTGTTCCAGTTACTATGACCATTTATGTGAAGCTGCTTTGACACAATCTACATTGTAAAAGCGCTATACAAATAAAGCTGAATTGAATTGAATTGAAGTGGGAGCAGACGATGGAGTGGAATGTCACATGGAAGGACATCTGGACATGGAACCCCCTGAGAATTAGGTTCTTGATCCAAGGGGTCTACGACACTCTTCCCAGCCCATCGAACCTGTACATAGGGGACAGAGTAGAGACACCTGCATGTCCGCTGTGTTTTAAGGCAGGGACACTAGAGCATATCTTGAGCAGCTGCTCCAAGGCACTAGGTGAAGATCGGTATCTATGGAGACACAATCAGGTCTTAAATCTAAAGCTGAGGCAATCAGCAAGGGGATCAAGGACAGCTGATACCGCCAAGCCACACCCAGGGTCATTCAGTTCATCAAGGAAGGACAAAGGGCAGAAAGAACAGCAAAGAGCTGTACTGCTGGGTTGCTCTCCATGGCCTGAGACTGGGTGATGTCAGTTAAAGATTCCACCACACATCACCCCGTCTACATTGAGACCTGACATAATCTTAGTCTCTGTGGCCACAAGGCAATTATTCCTGCTGGAGCTAACTGTGCCCTGGGGGGAGATGATGATGGAGGCTCAGGAGAGGAAGAAGGGAAAACACCAAGAGTGGAGCAGTGTCAGACAAATGGATGGAGTACCAGGTGCATGCCAGTGAAAGTGGGCAGTAGGGGATTTGCGAGCTGCACCCTGAGCAAGGCCTATGATACACTTAAATAATATAATAACAATAGAATAGAACAATAGAATATAATAATAATATAATAAATAACAGGCACAGACCGAAGAAGAGCCATAAGTAACAAAGTGGAGGCACCGGAGAAAGCATCCAGATGGCTCTGGTTGAAGAGGGGGGAACGGTGGGTGCAGTAGCATGCCACTTGGACACAGGCCGGGGTCTGATCAGCCTTGGTCGGGTTGCCTGGAGGAAGGTGTCTGTTGCAAGAGACTGATAATGTGTCCAAGGTTCATGAATCAGACGATGTTTCTGTAACCAGTCACAGTCAAGTCATCTCTGCGTCTTAAGTTCACCGTCATACATGGGGAACTACTGGACAAACTGGTAACAGTGGAAAAGCCGTCAACACGGAGGTAAGTGGTCAGCTAGCAGGCCCTGATTAAGAATTCAGAGGCCCCCTACCTGGTCGCACCCCTATTGTTAAATAAAAAAATAAGAATAACATAATATTTTTTAAATAAAATTGACCTATAATGTATTGCCCGCATTTTTAAAGTAAATTATTTACAGTACATATATTTCAAGTCTAGGTTTAACAAATTTTTAAAGCATTTAAAGCACACTTTGAAAAAAAAATACTAATACTGTCACATCCATCAGTGACCACCTGAGGGCGCTGTAGTGCATCAGGACTCAGTTAGCACTACAGCATCCCAGAAAACTACATTCTCATACATACCACGCGCATACACCGGAACACCTACACTGACCTGTCATCTCATCTGTTTTGTGTTACCGTTAATTATCTGGACTATTTATAACACCATTCCACCTCTGTCTTGCATCGCGTCGTTTGTCTTCCTTGTCCGAGTATCGAGTAAGTCTAAGATTCCGAGTTTGTTATTCTGATCCTGTTCTTGTATTTTGCATTAGTCTAGTTCGTGTGTCATTTGTCTAGTCTGTTTTCTAATTAGGTTTAGTTGTTTGAGTTTGTTTTTCCTGAGCCTCGTCTCTGATTTAGTTTCTGGTTTTGTCGTTTATTTGTTACTTTGTATTCTTATCACCTTGTTGGTTGCACTGTAAATTAAAAATCTGCACTTGGATCCGCACCTTTTTGTTTCTTGTTTTGATCACGCTAAAACGTGACAAATACAAATAGTGAAATTAAATGGATTTTAATATATTTGTTCAAGTTCACTGAAGCAGTACAAAAATTATATTTAAGGGTATTTTTAATGTATAACTTCTACAAACTTATATTGCATATGGTTTGGATATAACACCTCACCAATACAGTTCTACATATCTGAGTCTTCTATAATACATACACTTATTAATGATTCCTACTTGTCTTCCTCATGATGAAGACTAGGCAAAATCTGATATGTAGTAGGGTGGGAAAGAAAAATTAGTTTATCAGACGCTGGATTTGAACCAGGTTCATGATCGCGTCAATACAAGTTGCCATGCATTTTACGAACTACGCCATTGTCACGCTTTTTAGTGTAGTCTCTGTCAATGAAACGGTGATGGCCGGGAATCAGTCAATTAGCTTATTCCAACTAGGTGCACTATTTCCATTGAGACTAAATAGACAAGTGCGCACGGGCCCCTGGGCCTGTGCCCATAATGCCCATTGGTTAATCTGGCCCTGTCAGCTGGTAGCGTGAACAGAAACAGAAGCTTATATAAGAAGCTTTATACAGGGGTCCATTTTTACAATGAGCCAGTGTTTGATTTTTCTCTATGGCTGTTTTGGCTCAAAGCTCTTGCATGCATAGTAGGTCCACTCTCGGTTGTGTGTATCAGACTTCATCCTGAGTTTGTACTGTCACATATGGGTCACTGTCAGAACCATTCATTCATTCATTTTCCTTTGGCTTAGTCCCTGATTTTTTAGGGATTGCCACAGCAAAATAATCCGACAACTATTCCGGCATATGTTTTAGCAGCATACCCATTACTGGAAACACACACACACACACACGCTGAATTACACAGCCGATATAATTTTTACAATTCACTAATATTGCATGTCTTTGGACTGTGAGGGAAACCAGAGGAAACCAACACAGGGAGAACATGCAAACTTCACACAGAAATGCCAACTGGCCTAGCCAGGACTCGAACCAGCAACCTTTTTGCTTTGTGTTTGTTTGTTATGGCAAAACATTGTAGCTAGTCTTCTTATAGCTTGTATATTATAAACAGCCCACATGCACCTATGCTCGCATTAATACTGTATCATTCATTCATTAATTCATTTTTTCATTAATTCATACATTCATTTTCTTTTTGGCTTAGTCCCTTTATTAATCAGGGGTTGCCCCAGCAGAATAACCTGCCAACTGACCCAGCACATGTTTTACGCAGCGGATGCCCTTCCAGCCACAACTCAACACTGGGAAACCCAAACTCATACACTACGGCCAATTTAACTTATTTAATTCACCTATACCACATGACTTTTGACTGTGGGGGAAACCGGAGCACCCGGAGGAAACCCACGCAAACACAGGGAAATACTGTATAATGTTTATCTTTTTTTCTTTTTACTGCATTGTTTATAAATATTAATGTGATATTATTGTTTGAGTCATATCATTTTCTGTACTGTTTGGAAATGTAATCGCATCATGTGACACACTGGTTGTTAAAATGAACTCTAGTTGCACCTGTATGTTGTCACCCTGATGAAGGGAAGGCACTATCAAACAGATAGACAGATCTGTCTGGTAGTGAATGTGCCAGATCTGGCCCAGAGACCAAGCTGGATCTCAGTTAGATCTGTCTGATAGTGTCTGCGCCAGACTTGGGCCAGATCTGAGCTGGATCCCAATGTATGTGTCGGTTTCCAGTCTGTGTCGGTTTTGGGCCACGGTACCAGGCATGTACTTGGCCAAAGCATATGCCAGGTTATGGCTCAGAGGTTAGCCAGGTAAATGTTGGAACTACCAGATAGATGGTTTCCCCTAGACAGGAAAATGTTAGCAATTTCCATTCACAGAATTATATATATATATATATATATATATATATATATATATATATATATATATATATATATATATATATATATATATATATATATATATATATATATAAATATGTATGTGTGTGTGTGTGTGTGTGTGTGTGTGTGTGTGTGTGTGTATGTGTGTGTGGTGTTTGCAGAGATGGTCCTCCCTAAATGGAAAGTATCCATGATGCATAGGAACCTTCAACCAGCAGGGCCCCCTTGCTATAAAAGATTATATGACAAGAGCTGTGCAAAGGTCTTTTGTTAATTTATTTATTTATTTATTATTATTTTTTTTTTTTTGTCTTCCAGCAAATATGAAATTACTAAGAAATTATCTAATTAAATTCAATTCATGTTTAATTTTATAATTTTATTGCTTTTTGCAATGTAGATTGTATCAAAGCAGATTGACATAAATAAATAATAAAGCCATACATTTTTCAATTGGAGAACATTCCAGCGATTCAGGCATGCAAGAGAGTATTGTAGAATGCTGGTGTAGTTCTAGTAAATTGAAACTGCTTCATTTCAGTTTAGTTTAAATGTCACTGTTAAAGTTCAGTTCAGTTCAAATTAATGCAAATGTCACTGCCAAGGCCAATTCACTGAAAAGCAACTGCACCGATGCGCAGCTCCACCAGTCCCAGCCAAGCAAGAAAGATGCGACAGTGACAACAAATTTCAAAAATTAAAAAAGCGAAGAAAATAAAAGAACAAGAAATAATCAATGCATATACGTGCAGGCATCCATGGTTAAAGATGTTTGAGTAAAATGAAAGTGTGAAGGAAGACATTCTCATATAATTTCATGTAAGGGATTTCAGCTCAGTAATCCAGTTCCGCAAGCACTTAGACACTTACAGTTGAAGTCAAAATTATTAGCCCCCCTGAATTATTCACCCCGTTGTTTTTTTTTTTCCACCAATTTCTGTTTAACGGAGAGATTTTTTTATCACATTTCTAAAAATAAAAGTTTTAATAACTAATTTCTAACAACTGATTTATATTTTCTTTGTCATGATGACAGTAAATAATATTTTACTAGATATTTTTCAAGACACTTCCATACAGCTTAAAGTGACATTTAAAAGCTTACCTATAGGTTAATTAGGGTAATTAGGCAAGTTATTGTATAATGATGGTTTGTTCTGTAGACTATTGAAAAAAAAATAGTTTAAAGGGGTAATTAATTTTGTCCCTGAGATGCTGCTTTTTTTCTAGCCAAATTAAACAAATAAGACTTTCTCCAGAAGAAAAAAAATGCTATCGGAAATACTGTGAAAATGTCCTTGCTCTGTTAAACATAATTTAGGAAATATTTAAAAAAAGAAAAAAAAAATCAAAGGAGTGCTAAAAATTCTGACTTTAACTGTATGTCATGGGAGCAAGTCATTATTAACTCTTAGGGGTGCTGTTTTGGTGCTATCAAATGCTCTAAATATAGTAATTCCTCACAAATAATGTTTCTCTGTAGGAATAAACATAATTGAGTAGATTATGAAAATGACTGCATTCTGCCATCACCATCTTCATGTAAACCTCCAAGTCAATAAGTTCATGTATGTGTAACAATATTTAATCATTTTTATTTCTATAGCGCTTTTTATGTTGATTTAAATCAGCTTAACATAGAAGTTCTAGTAAAATGAAACTTTGTCAGTTCAGTTTTACGAGTTGAAGTTCAATTTAGTTCAGTTCAGTGTGGTTTTATTAACACATTCCCAGTGTTATTGCTGCATAAAACATATGCTGGATAAAATGGCTGTTCATTCCACTTTGGCGACCCCTGATTAATAAGGGTACTAAGCCAAAAATAAAATGAATGATTGAATGAAAGTCATAACACTTAAGAGCAAAGATGCGCAGCTCCACAAGTCCCAAACCAAGAAAGCCAGTGGCGACAGTGGCGAGGAACAAACTCCACCAATTGACGAAAGTGAATATCCAATTAAATCCAATTAAACTAAATATGTGAATGTGAGAAATGGTTCACATTAATAAACATCACAAGGAGAACATAAATATTGATAAACATTACCAACCCCCAAAGACCTACAGACATGCAATTTGAGAAGTGAAAATGGACACTTATTAATTAATTAATTATTTATTTATTAAGTATTAATAAATTAAGGTTATTTATTAAGTAATTGGTGTATGCCTTTAAAGACAAACAAACAAAACATGTAAAAATGTCTGGCTTTGTATGTTTAATCCTAATTATTTTTATTATAAGGAAAGTAATCAAAAGCTTGTCTTTATCTTGTCTCAGAATGTTAATCAGTACATTAACAGAATGATCTAAACCTGAACTTTGTCTAAACCAGCACATTGTGGGATTACCTTCTCCTCAAAGAAAAGCATGTGAATTGCCTTTAGTGTGGCTGAAATAAGGAATCTTAGGAGGCAGCATAATTAAGTTGCCCACCTTTTGAAACTGCCTTTGTGTCAGGAGCACAACTGTGATGCTTTAAAATGCTGCCTACAGAGGCAGCTCATTAGGCTCTGGAACATTTTAGGAGGTAGCTGTTAATAGTAGACTAAAACAAACTTCTAAAGGATTGTGCAAACTCAGCAGCGACAGCCAAGAGCTATGATATAATCCTGATCTCTCAGGTCTGTATGTCGCACAGTGGGTGATAAAAAGATAGCTTTGCTGCTTTGTTATTCATATCACCTCACTCTGTTTCCAGTTAGACACAAGGGACGACCAATCTGTTCCTCACAAACCTGCTTTGGTGCATTGGACTGAATATAGCTAAAGGAAGAAAAGATAATATGCTTGTCGTCATACATTATTTATATTTTTAAATATATAGAAAAATGATTTGAGTGCAAAACTCTATGTATTTGTGTTTAGAATATGATTAGTAGTATTATGGAGTGCATTTAAATGATTGCAACTTTTCAATGCAAGAAGTTAGCTTTTAAGAGAGCAAATATGGTATTATTTAAAAAAAAAAAAAACACCAACACCTGGTTGAGAATGTATTATAAGTTTCAAAGAGTGACTTGCAGTTGTTCACAACTCACGTACCTGCCAAGAACAACTTGACTATTCCAGTTCTTCTGGAGTCTACCACTGACTCCAATGTTTCTAGTGGTGAAACATAAGCTATAATTCATTTTGAGTACAGCTAATACCTATTCTCATTATTTATTATTTATTTGTCCCAGATTAAAAACTCATGTGACATAATTTTTCGTGCACGCGCATAGCCGCGTGACATGGCCCGGTCCACTAATCTTTGTGGCTGCTAGCTGCATATAATTATAATAGATGCAAGTTGCAGCTCAATGCACGGAAAAAGACAACAGGAGTCTGGAGCCGAGAAGAGGAAGAAAGTACAAGATGAATCGTGTGCATCATTTTCAGGTAATTTCCATGAATCTGGAAAACATATTTTTGGTTGTTCGAGTAAATTAGTGAGGCTAACATTTAAACTTCCCCACATCTGCTATGCATTGTGCTTTAGACAGGACATGTTCCACGACTTTTCGCGTTTGCCCCTCTTACTCATGTTGCTGCTAATTACACAAACTCAATTAGTGTTATTAACTGTTTGCACACTAGCTACATACACATGCACTGCACAATTATTTCACTCTATGTATTATTTATCATTATATAGTTATGTTATATGATTATATATTATATCATTATTTGCAGACAGCAGTTATCATTGTTTATTGCTTTGTCTATTTTTATACATTTCTTATTGCTGTTATTGCTTGTATCACTGCAATGACAATAAAGTCTCTTTAGTCTTTTTTGTGCATTACAGTATGAAATAACAAAACCGACTTATATTCTGTGATTTCTGAAAGATCAATTACATAAAATGAGTCAAATTACTGTAAATCACGGGCCAGAAACCATTTTTATTGCATGAATTCAGTAATGATTATTTTTTTCTAAATGTTAACAAAGTTTTTTGTTTAATAATACACCGATTCATTCTTAAAAACCACAAATGTCTGATTTATACTGGAAGGAAGGGTCAGCTTTGGTCACCATAGATTACAATGCAAATTAAATCACATGTTAGTTATAGTTTAGACAAATTATGAGTGCTGGACTAGCCTGTTGTTTTAATGGCATGTCATGAGCTTTTTTCTTTAAATGACTAATTTCTTCTGTATTGTTCATGGAGGTTAATGCTGAAATTTGTCACAAAAGAAGATGAGGTGGCCTGACCAGCACTGCTCCAGAGACACCAGCAGCTGCACAGGTACAGGATGCAGCACTGAGGACTGTCTATCTCTACAGGTACAGAGAGGGTTTTTTTCCTTACCCTTTGTAAATGTTTGAAATTATGTTTCTGCAGAAGACATGTCAGTGTTTATTTTGATGTAAGCTTTTATTTTGTAATGTATACATTTTAACATTTAAGTATAATATGAGTGTTTATATGCATATTTATGTATTTAAATAAATAAATACATGTTTGAATGTTTATGTGATTTTGTTCCTCTGTGTAAACCACAGTAAAATTTCACTTAGGGCACCCTTTTGGCCAGCAGCGGCCCTGGTGCATACTATTCGACTGCGACAAGCATCGTTTTAACCTTTATAAACAAACGTTAACATTACTCTATCAACAGTCTATTGTCCAAATTACCACGCTAACAGAGCTAACGTTACGTAAACAGAGAGCACCCGATTGCAGACGTCAATAATGCAGCGTAATCTAATATCCCTATCAAACTCCACTTTAACTACGCCACCCCACTGTCCGACTCCTGAGCGTCTCACTCATTTACTCACTCTCTCTCACGCGGGTATGCACTGTGGTCTCATGAGGAAACGCTGCTTTTTGATAAAATGTTTTTCTTGTTCCTGAATCCAAATAATTTTTCAAGTATTTGTTCAAAATAAGTATTCGTAAAAAACACGCTATTCGTGCCTTTCCGAATACCGTATTAGGGTTCGGCTCCACCCATATATATATATATATATATATATATATATATATATATATATATATGTAGTTTTAATGGACAAGAATGTCTATCTAAGGGTGCTTTCACACCTAGACTTTTGTTTCGGCACCGGTCTCGTTTACCCAATTAGCGCAGTTCGTTTGGCATTTGTAAAACCAGCAATAGCGCTAAGATCCACACCAAATCAATCGGTCCGAGATCACCAGTATGAGGTAGTCTCGGACCGATTGAAGTAAGAAAGCAAAACGATACGAGCCTGGCTATATCATAGTATATTATGTATATATATAATATAGGCATAAATGGCTATATAGAGAGAGATTCCTACTGGTAATTGTGCATTTCATATTAAATACGAAAATGAAAGCATGCTGAACTATTAACGAGAGCTGTTTATCCATTAGGAACATTGACCTAACTGCAGTGTAGCCAAGGGCTATGTATGAGAAAGTCTTACCTCTTATTTATATTTAGTGATGATGTCATCATTCAAATGAAACCTTTTTGTTTATAATGTGTTATTGCCCATTGCCATAAATTAAAAAAAGGACGCATGACAGTTGAGCAAGACTCTGCAAAATAAACCATTTTCTTTTATAAACGGATATTTTAGTCCGTTTATAAACTGTGCAGTGTGAAAGCGAACCACACCAAGAATAAAGAGCAACACTGTAACAATTTTAATCCCTGTTTCAGAACAAATTAATTGATTCACAGGTGTAAAAGCACCCTAGGAAAGCTTTTTATCTTAACAGACTACTAGCCAAGACTACTGATCATATTTTCACTTACACTATATATTGGTCCATTCTGCCTGCTTTTTAAGTAGGTTCAGAGAACATTTGGTCTGTTTCGAATGCACACGGTTATCTTCATTCAGCACATGTTTGGTTATTTCTGGTCTAGTTTCAAATATCACCTTGCAAAAAGTAATTAATTTAGAGCCAGTTGTTTGCACCTTCTTTTCATGGACTAGCTATCTTTTGCAAATCTCTATGAGGAAAGTCCCCAGCGCCAATAAGATCGATAAAGCTGTGGCTTGTTTTGTGAAAACACATGCACTTTCAGGAGGTTGTGACCAAGGTCATCTTAATCAATAAATTATCTAGCCATCCCACTGGCGTGATTTTGAGATTGCATTTTCTTCACAGACCTGTCAGAATCAATGAAGGCCTGGTCAGCAGCTTGTGGATGTCACATTCTCCCTGGAAATGTTGCATCAGCCACTACATTTGTAATTCACTCAGTGAACATTATCAGCTTCCAAAAAATGTCAGTTTTATTAAGTAAAGTTGACACTCTTTGATCTGATTGCTAGATGGTTTAGTTTAAACATGGATATAAAATGTGTTTTAACTGATCATCTCATGCTTGTTCATTTTTGTTTGCTTGGGGAAAAATAATCATAAGAAAGCATCAGAAAAGGTCACAGTATCAGATTTTTAGCTACACTATAACTGTGACCAAAAATGACAATAATGATTGCAATTACTATAGAAATCTTGAAAATTAAAATAGAAAAATGTATATTTTAATAGGGCGACAAAGCAAGAAGGTTGCTGGCTCGAATCCTGGGTCAGTTGGCAATTCCGTATAGAGTTTGCATGTTCCCCCTGTGTTCGCGTGGGTTTCCTTCCGGTGCTTCGGATTCTCCCACAGTCTAAAAACTGAGTTGAATAAACTATACATAGTGTAGGTGTGCGAATGGGTGTGTATGAATGTTTTGCAGTACTAGGTTGCAGCTGGAAGGTAATCCACTGTGTAAAACAAATGCTAGATAAGTTGGCGGTTTATTCTGCTGCAGCGACCCCTGATGAATAAAGGGACTAAGCCAAAGGTAAATGAATGAATGAATGAATGAATGAATGAATGAATGAATGAATGAATGAATAACTAAACATATTTTAATACAATTATATATTGTCTTTATATAAAAAATGAGACACTACACTTAACAAATGTGATAAATCAAGACTTTATGGATTTAAGATATGTTGCAAACGTTTTAACTAAGTTAAGTTTAAAAATTTTAAAAGAATAACAACATATTTTTGCTCACTCCACTCATCGAAAATTTGAAATTATTAAATTCAGCAAAATATATTTGGGTTCATCACAGAGTAAGGCAGAAACAATATTATGTTATTATTTTATAGTAATCTTCAGTGTCCCTTGAGTTTTGTTATTTTAAGTGTTTTCTCTAATAAAAAACAACATTTGTAGTTATTGCAAATAGCTTATAATGGCTTTTTAATGTTAAGCATCAGCTAGCTGGCATCAAAACAATAATCTCATCATGAAATTAAATATAATCAGTGCTGACATAAAAAAATGTAGGCTCATTTAAATGAAATGTAAAATGTTTTTCTTTCTTGTATCCAATTAAATTTGGATTAAAACATTGAAAAATTAACGGCCCTTCCTGCCGCAACCCATCTCTGGGAAATCCATACACACTCATTCACACTCATACAATACGGACAGTTTTAGCTTACTCAATTCACCTGTACCGCATGTCTTTGGACTTTGGGGGAAACCGAAGCACCCAGAGGAAACCCACGTGAACACGGGGAGACCATGCAAACTTCACACAGAAACGCTAACTGACCCAGCTGAGGCTCAATCAGCGAATTTCTTGCTGTGAAGCAACAGCATACCTACTGCGCCACTGCGTTGCCCCACAAATATAAATATGTCACCATCTATTGCACAGGTGTCAAACTAAGTTCCAAAAGGGCCGCAGCTCTGCACAGTTTAGTTCCAACCCTAATTAAACACACCTGATCAAACTAATTGAGTCCTTCAGGCTTGTTTGGAGCCTACAGGTAAGTGTGTTGGAGCAGGGTTGGAACTAAACTGTGCAGGGCTTCGGCCCTTTTGGAACTGAGTTTGACATCCCTGATCTATTGGAACTTAAACTGCCTGTGAACTCTCTGAGCTGTTATAGTTTTTTCTTTTTTTTTACACTGAGAATTAAAAATTATAAAAGATGACTCTACTGTAATAGAGGCTAAAGTACTTACATCAGCACCCAACAGGCTTATTGAAAGTGCATACCTCATCATACATTTTTTTGCAAAACATAAAATACATTGTGTCAGGTATACGTTTCTTTGCAAGTTTTAAATGACAAATTTTTGGAGTAAGGTTGGATTTGTTATATACAGTGGTCCCTCAGAATAAAGCGGTTCACCTTTCATGGCCTCGTAGTTTTGCATATTGTTTTTTTATTCAATTTGACCTGCTTTTTTTTTTTTCTTTACAGCACATTATGTTCTGTGTCTTGATTGGCTGTATACCATTGTCAATCAATCTCCTCCGTATCTCATGTACAGAATGCGTTCAGCTTGCAAAATTACCATAAATCTTCAATAGCTAGCAGTGTGTTTGAACTAGGCTGCAAAAAGTGTTGTAACTGTCTGTAGCAAGATCATTGTAAAGGGCTCACAAACTGGGGTGTGTTTCCCAAAACCATCGCTGGCAAACTAAGGTCGAAAGTTCCGTCATTACAAGCATAGTTTGTTTATTTGCCATTTCCCAAATCCATCGCTTCACCGAACATTCACAAACTGCATCGCAAACTTGAGCACTTGCAACTACAGCTCTGGAGCCGTCATATAAAACATAGTTCCTGGCTGTTCTATTCCCACTTATCCCCCCTATGCCCTACTCATTTAGAACATTCTAACATTCAATGTTGCAATTATTTCAAATAAAAAAGCCTTAACGTCATCTCCTTTAGGTGTAATTTGCTTTCAAACTATTTTTACAGTTAGTTTTAGCTATCTTAATGTTTACAATTGTTTTTTCTTCACAGTGCACTTTGAAAACGTTGATGTATATTTGAACACAGCCTCAAGCAAAAGCTATAGGTGACCTATTATTTAAAAGCAGAATTTATGTTATGTCTCCTAAGCTTGTGAAAACAAAAAGCATATGTTAATTCTTTTCATTTTAGTAGGTTATTTATTAAGTATTGTATCTGTACTGTATATGACATGGGCCTGCTGACTTTCTGCTGTGGTTTACAAATGTCAAATTGTAAAAGTAGACTTTTTAATAAAAAATAAATAAACAATACTCTATTTAATAATAATAATAATAATAATAATCATTAAAATTATTATTAAATTATGATTTTTTTCATTTCTAATAAAAATATTAATAAAAAAACTATTATCTTCATCATCCTCATGATCATCAATAGTATTATTAATATTATTATTGAATTTGGATTTTTTCATTTCCTAATATACAATAAATATTAAATGTTATTTTATAATAGCCTCATTATTTGTTTATTCATACGATTTATATTTCATATTAGAATACCTGCTAGCTTTTGTGAGTGATTTGTTTTAGAATAGGATATGTCACATTCTCAATAATATTTGTAAAGGAAACATAAGCTCTATATGTGGCATTTACATATAATTTGGTTAATATGGAAAACGAGTGCATGTTTTTACCAAAACTAATATTGGATTCTTTTTTAAATGCGTGTTTGTGTAAAAAATAGGGTTCTTCTGTAAAGAAGTAGTTCCTCCACCCCATTTAGAGTGTCATTATGGGCGTTATACGTTATAACTAACATGGTTCAAGTGGTGGATCTGCGACAATGTTTTGGGAAACATTCGTCACTAAATCATTCTTTTCCGGAATGATGCATATGATACATATGATAGTTCAGCCGTGAGTTACGTCGTTGTTTGAGAAATGCACCCCTGGATGCACCACAAGACACAGCACCATGCAAACATAAATTTATATCAGGGTGTGCACATCGGTACCGCAAGTCGCCGTCTGTCTGCAGGTGCCCAGATTTGGCTTAAGACACTGTTCATATTTCTGCCCTGCCACAGAGCTCTATCTGAATAACTTAATTTTTTAATACTGTAACATTGACAAATATGAACATATGGTATATGTTACTTCCAACTGTTATGTGCAGGGTGCATCCGGTGACCAGATTCTGCTTTTGCTTTGTGGATCAGTGACTGCAGGAAAAAGAACATTTTTCTGGATGCCATTATATATCCACACAAAAGCAAAAAAAAGCTTTAGGAACCTTTTGCTGACAGCAATAAATGTTTGCGCCTGATAACAGGTTTTGATTTTTTGTTTCATTCTATAATACTGACTTAATCTACAAAAGTTTTAACTTTGAGAGTGTTTAAATAAGAGAAAAGTGTGAAAATGTTAATGCCTATCTGAGAAAAGTGTATTAAGTTTGTAGTGAGAGGTTTTTACAGCCTTAAAACGTCTATAATATTTGTATAAAATAAAGCTGACTACTTCTCGGATATATTTCGCATATTGCCTATTCTTGTACATATCCATCAGGCTGGGCTTGCCATACAGATCACCTAGCAAAACACTGACCTAATCCCTTCCCTTAACCCAACCAATAGTGTTTTCAAAAGCAAATGAAGAGAAATATGCTCTGCAATCACATAGTTTTACTTTGATTTTCCATCAAGTGCTGTGCATTACGACACTGTACAAGATAAGTCACTGAGCAAACTGACCGCACCAGAAAATTTATCATGTGGAGATAGAAAGGTTAGGCAAATGTATTCTATTACAAATCATTAAGGTGTTTTGTGGCATTTATTTGTTGTCCAATGAACTGCAAGAAAATAATCCTTGAATAATTATTAATATATCCCTGTAAATATTAGTAAAATAAATATTATTAGTGTGAAAAAAACTTTGGCATCCTACTGCTGTATATCATTCATTCGAACTAGAAACTGCAGTCGAATGTATGTTGAAGTCCTTATTTGTAGTTTCACAATAAATGTAGGCTGATGCACATTTTCAATGCCTGTGTTGTCAGTAGCAACTCCCTTTTGATAGACACATTTCATCATTGAAATTGACAGGCCAGCAGGAAACCACACAACCTGGCACTTCAAGTTACAAACATTTAGGTCGAGAGTTATAAATCAGAAAGCTCTAACAGCGTCAAAAAGGTACAATTCCATCATAGCCAGGCCCAGTGGGGTTTT
This sequence comes from Danio rerio, assembly GCF_052040795.2. Classification (NCBI taxonomy): domain Eukaryota; kingdom Metazoa; phylum Chordata; class Actinopteri; order Cypriniformes; family Danionidae; genus Danio; species Danio rerio. The sequence goes on along the minus strand of NC_141045.1, from coordinate 29,575,612 downwards.
GCATCATTTGGACATGTAAAAGAAACCCATGAATTATAACTGATTGGCCCGTGCTATGCCAGCAGTACTTGAGTCATTTGTGTTTCTTACAATAGGTGTACTGACAGGGGCAATGGATATCCCCTGGTGTTAAATGCTGGAATACTACAACACTTCAATGTTATCGAAGCAGAAAAAAAATATTTACAGCAGAATTTACTATTGAGACAAAAACTATGTACAATATCACCTATTGTACAAAGAACCCTGTACGCAGAGATGCCATGCTGGTTATATTTATTTATTTATTAGTTTATTTATACAAATTATTTAAAAATTATTTTTACTGCCTTTATTGTTTTTACAATATTCACTCATTCCCAAGTGAAATCATAAATGTAGCATACAGTTGAAGTCAAACTATTAACACTCCTTTTTTTTTTTCAAATATTTGCTAAATGATATTTAACAAAGCAAGGAATTTTTCACATTATTAGATATATATATATATATATATATATATATATATATATATATATATATATATATATATATATATATATATATATATATATATATATATTATTAGATATATATATATATATATACAGGGCTTTACATTAACACCCGCCAACCCGCCAAATGCGGGTAGATTTCGGCCGTGGCGGGTAAGACACTCCCACTATCCACTTTGGCTGGTTGAAAATAATTTTCCCAGATAATAATTCTTAAAAGCAGGGTTCGACAATAAAGATGGTCCAATATGCATGCACAGGCTACCGAGAAGCAACATGACTGACAAAAATAATTAACAGCTAACGGTAATTAAATAATTAAGAAATAACGCTAACAGCTGCGGTGATGCGCGCAACTGTTTATAACGCGTGCACGTTCCCGTTTCCTTTTGTGAAGCAACTGTCTAGAAACACAACTGATGTGATCGATTCTCTTTCAAATAGACTGAACAAATAGGGAGGGACATGCACCTACAGGCTACAGTCTTGCTGCTTTTCAGAATTCCAGAGTTGACTTATTGTAAGCAGCGCCAGTTGCTTTCAGTTTAACCATTCTTTGAAAAGATAATTTATGGGTCTATCATTAACTATACGTGTGTGATCATCCTTTCATTATCACACAGTATGTTTTTACCTGCTTTCTTTTGCATTAATATGGTTTAATTATCTTTTTTTTTTTTTTTTTACAATAACATTGCTTTAATGGGAGAATAACTCCCCATATGTGAAGGTAACTGGAGATCTGAGACCTTTATCCAGGACACTGTGCATTGGTTTTGTTAAATTAAAATTAAAGTATTCAGCTATATTTTGCATGTTTTTACACATTTAAAATTTGTGGCTAAGAAATAATTAACTGTTTATTTATGGTGTGGTCAGAGAAATTGGGTAAATCCTTAATTTTGGGCCCTGAAAATTATGAAAACTAATTGTAATATATGAAACCCTGACCCATTTGCTCATGATTATTGAGCAAGCTCATACACGACACACAAAAAGTGAAATGAATGAGGAGGCATGTAACGCAAACAAGTAATTTTAGCTTGTCAAAGTCATATTTATGTGTATAAAAAAGCCCTGTGTGTATATATATATATATATATATATATATATATATATATATATATATATATATATATTTATATATATATATATATATATATATATATATATATATATATATATATATATATATATATATATATATTTATATATATATATATATATATATATATTTATATATATATATATATATATATATATATATATATATATATATTAGGGTCAATATTATTAGCCACCTTAAGCAATCTATATAACAAAATGATTTACCTAATTAGCCTAACTTCTAATTAACCCAGTTAAATTCCACTTTAAGCTGAACACTTGTATCTTTAAAAATATTTAGTAAAATGTTATATACTGCCATCATGGCGAGTATATCATGAATTAGTTATTGTTAATTTGTTAGTAAAACTATTACGTTTAAAAATGTGTCAAAAAATCTTTTAATCTTTAATCTTTTATCAAATAATTTTGACTTCAACTGTAAATGTTATGTAAATACAAAAACGTTGAGCTCATTTCACCAAAAATATTTTTAGTAAAGTAAATAACATTTCAATGCTTAATATTATAATATTTTGTACACTTTAAACTAAATTCTCCCATACATATTTCTAAGCTACATAGATATTTTCTCCTGCAAAAATGTTTAACTAGTTTTAATGCATAAATTATTTATTTATTGAGCCAGTGATTAGTAATATTTTGTTTTTATGCCAAAATCGTTTATTTTTTCACAAAATCTTCAATCTTCTTATATTGCAGTTTGGGGGATTACTTATTTTTGAACCCATTAAATATAAATCAAATAATATTTGAATGCATAATATTATAGTCCTTTTGAACAATTAAATTAATTTCTTAGTTAGAATAATTATATTCTAAACATATTTGTGTTTTTTTAATACTTTTGAGCTTTAAAAAGCAGTAGCAATGATTTTTACAAAAAATAAAAAATAAAAAAGGTGTTGCCTTGTGCAGTGTTTCTCATCCACACATTCCCGAAGGACCACCAGCACACTTTCCATGTCTCTTTTACCAAACACACCTGATTCAGATTATCAGCTAATTAGCAGAGACTGAAAAATCTGTTATAGGTGTAACAGACAAAGCAGACATCCAAAACATGCAGTGTTGGTGAACCTGGTTGAGAAATACTGACCTAGTAGATGAAAATGTCGTTTGACCACATATGGATTGATCTATCTCCTTAAGCTAGCCACTTAACCCAAGGCTTCTCCTGCAGAACCATGGGCCTGCTCGTTGGTGATTTAGTGAAATTTGTGAAAACAAATTCCTGTGACTTTGAATGTGTGCCCTGTTGAAATTTAAATTCTGATAACTGCAAGGTTCATTTTGTCATGGCTGTTTGAGATAAGTGAAAGTGTGTGCATGGTGGGAATTTGATAAACCTCATATTACTTGGCACCCTCTAAATCTCCAAAATGAAACTTTAAAAGTTTAAAAGTCATAAGACACCAGCATTCCAATGTGAAACAGAATGTTAAAGGACATTTCTTTAGGACTTCAAAATAAAGCTTGATAATAAATATCTAGCCAAGACACTGCATTAGGAAATAATTCAAGCTTAGGCAGTTAACTCCAACTCAAATATGAAAAAGAAATAGTCTGCATGTGTTCCAGCATATATTGTTTGCAACTTATAGATGAATGAGTATAAAAATATCATCTTAGAATTAACTTACATGTAAACAACTTGGAAGATAATGTGTCATAATTTCCTGTCATTCTAAAGCTGTATTACAGCGTAAAAAACATCCGTATTTTGTGATTCACAAGTGTTTTCTCTTTATTTACGGTTGTGAATTGCAGTATGGGACCTTGATCTCTGCTCTGTCGACTTCTGATGTTCAAAATTGAACACTACAGTTTTGCAAATTGACTTTTATTGACATTTTCGTAGTTTTAAAATAATAATACGTATAAGAAAAAAAAATATGGAAACAAATCTGTATTGGCAGTTTATTATAATGCTTTTGTACTGTAATGTACAACACTAACCCAAACAATATATCACTTTAAACTATTAAAAATCTTAATAAAAGTTTTCAAGGTTAAATATTGTTAGAAGAAAAAGATCAAGGTCCCAAAGTACTATTCAGAAGCTAAAATAAATGGGTGGGGGTAATAATACATCACTTTTGTACTTTTGTTTTTGTGGAATGATGTTCGCACAGCTTAAAGTAAACAGGGTGACCAGGGGCGTCATGCATAACAGCTTAAAACCTGTTAATTATGCACAATTCCAGTTTACATAAAGTTCTTCTGTTTGAAAGTTTTGTAGAACAAATTTTAGTCTATAATTTAAGTTAAAGAGAAATTGGGAAAATCATTTTGTATAGACTGGGAAGAATTCACTTGTACTTGCTTGATTCCTCATTTGTTTTTTTATTTGTTATATGTTTACTGCATAACTAGGGACAGACAGAATCAGCAGACATTTCTGCGCATAATTTTGTAAAAAAAAAAAAAAAAAAAATCTGTATTTATGTGGAATGATTTTGAGTATCGTAATAAAAACTTGAAATGAATGAAATAAAAACTAATACCACAAATCCAATTAGATCCACTAATTTGGTAAATAAAGCAAGTCTCTCACAGTCTTACAAACATTTTTAAATAAGTCAATAACTTTATAACTTCTAAACACACTGTTACAGAAATTAATTTAAAAACTGAATAAATGTAAATTCACACACATTTACACAAGTAAAAAAAAAATAGACTCAATGATTGGCTAGAAATCTACGGAAATCTGCGGATTTCTGTACACAAAGATTCCATGTGGGCCTAACGTAATCAGTTCGTCATAGACTTTACAATGACATACTGAAAGACTTCTCTGGTGGGTGCTTGACTTCACCACTCATTTAGATACATTCATCAGGTTTTACAATGTGAAAATCTAGAATCTAAGAAAATCCAAATATTGAGAAAATAACATTTAAAGTTGTGCAAATAAAGTTCTTAGCAATGCATATTACCAATCGAAAAACAAATAATTTTTATATATTTACAGTAGAAAAGTTACAAAATATTTTCAAGAAACATGGTCTTGTCTTTACTTATAAGTGAATAAGTATAATTTTGACCTGTACAATTTTTTGTCCTTCAGACTCAGAGGACATGTGGAAAGAGAGCTGAAAAATCATTCTCAATTAAACATGCCATTACTTGCCAAAAAATGTAGTGCAAGTAGAGTAAAAGTATCTGTTGTAAATATTACTCAAAGTAAAAATAGACATTTCAAAGGTACTCAAGAGTAGTAAGTTGTGAGTATTTCGCTGATGTATCAAATGACGTTGATATTTTGTTGATTTTAGGTTGTGTTGGAAAGTGACCAAAATCCAACATCGAGCCAACATCTTAAACCAACGTCATATTGATGTGAAATACTGACATATATTTGTCAGGTTTGCCAACCAAAATCCAACATCTGATAGACGTCAAAGTGGTAACATCCACACAACGTCAGGATGTAACATCATTAGATATTGATATTTAGTTGATTTTAGGTTGGACGTTGGACATTGGCCTGGCCATGAGTTCTGACGTTAACCTGATTTTCATTTCTAAACAAAATGCAATGTCCCCATGATGTTGGGCTACAACATCAATCTGACTTCATGTTGACATCTTGTGCCTGCTGGGTGTTCAAGGCCATTTTGGTCATCATACAGTAAACATCCGTCATCTTATCATCAGTGACATGCATCTACCAGTCATTGTGTTTAAAGATTTCATACATCTTTTAGGACACTTTTAACAGTTCCAAACACTTTGCTGCAATTATAAATCAGCCAGGACAGGAGATTCATTATGATGCAATTTAACTTCTATGTACGATTTGATTAGACAGGGATCACAGGACTGATTTTTCTAATCCCCACAGACAAGAACATATAAAGAAGTGACTGCAAGTTGAAGTAAAGTAATGACCTATAAATAAACATTTTAAAAACTATTAAGTAAATTGCAATTCCTGAGAAAAAACTACTTTATTACAGTCATTTGAGTATTTGTAATTTACTTTACACCACTGGAGGTTATTTCTGCTATATGTACAATATTCCAGTCATTTACCCCCCTACACATCCCATCATACTTTGCACCCATTTGGACTCTGATAACCTGTTACAGCTGACTTTAATTTGATTCTCATTCAGTCTTGACAAAGACTTACTAACCATGATGCTGGATTCGTCTTGAATAAATGCGGCTGGAACATGTGGGGCTCGTTCTTTTCTATGTAGACTTCATTGTAAAGCATTTTTCTCTTCATTGTTTTGTTTTCGTTTTCTGCCTTGACTTTTGCCTGTTCTATTAAATTGCACTGGTTTATCCCTGTTGTTGCTGTTTACTCTTGTTGATCCTTGCCTGCATGACCATTTGTTTGATAAAGCTGCACTTGGATCTCCATCTTTGTTTTCAGCAACCATCATTTTTTTTTTTCTTGGTTTCGTGCTCCAAGGTCACAAGTGGTTTGAAAATGCTCCTGTTAAAGTGTATTAACATTAAAATATTATTCTAAAATTATATCAGTGGTAGAATAACTTTTAACTTGATGAATTCTGCTGCTGCAGCTATACCAGAGTCTACCTCCTTTCACCTGAAATCACGAAAACAACTTTGTGTGAGTTACTAGCTACTCACAGCTCCAACCATCCCTGCCAGTGGAACCATGAACATAAATTTGGTGAATCATAATCAATCTAATCATATTGTGGGGTGGTATTTTTTTTCCACTGACTTTCTACACTAATGTTCAAAGGTTATACTGTATAGGTTATGCATAGATACTTGCAAATAATTGAAAGCCAGAAACTAATAATACTAGTTAATACTAGACTCAGTGTCTGATGAGGTACATCAAATGGATTATTATTCTGATATATCAACTGTTTATTTGAATCTTTCTTTTTGAAATACGTTTTTTGTTCAAACATATTTGGCTGAAAGATCATTCTTAACTTTGGGTATATTATTTTTTGGATTGAGTGGAACAGTTTTCTGAATAATTGGAATATTTTTTAATATGTATGTAGTATCTGAGAGACTATAAAATGAAGTTAGGAATGGGTTAGGAATGACATTACAAACTTACAAGTATGAATTCAAAAAAAAAAAAGTAGGCCTTGTCTGTAGGCCTTGACAGGAATGGATTCTTGTGCCACTATACAAAAATATGTGTGCTAAGTATGCAGACCACATATCCAGAACATAATGTGGATATACTACGCACGTTACCTTCTGTCAAAAGACACTGTGAAAAAAAAAATTGCTGGACATGCTAGCTGTCATTTGTGCTTCTTAAATATTATAGGCAGCTCCCCATAAGGTATCATCTCATAACCACTCAAACTAGTGACACATTCAAGCTCAGAATGTTTCTATCCAAAGATGTAAACTGATTCATGAACAAAATTGGAATACAGAATGTAATATTTGCAAATAAAACATTTACCGTCTAATTAGGCAAAGAGAACAAAATTTTCACTTCTTGATAAACTTTTTCCTTCACTTATGCTTCAAAAGATGAAGTGCAATGAACATTGTGTGGTTTTTGGTGGAGTGAGACCATTTTTGCGTGCGCAGATGTTCAAGACCGATAATATCGAACTTTTTTGTTGATGGACTTTGGCTATGGGATTTTATAATGTCTAAAACAACGTTTTAGATCTATTACAACATGGTTGATCTGCTGGTTTGTCCATTATTGCTGACCTATCACACCCATTTTTGTTATTTCATAATCTGTTAAAACTAATGATTTTTTGATGCACATACTGAAATTTATTCAATAAATGTGTTTCTATTGTCGTTAATGTGCATTTTTTTTATCAAGTTAAAAGTGCATCCTTTAATTCATAATCCACATTAAAATAGGTGGATAGAAGCATAGCTTAAGGCATGTGAGGCAAATGTTGGATCAAAATAACTAGTTCCCACTTCCCTTCACTTGATCGCTATGTTCTTTTTTATTCTGAAGGACGAGGACTGTATAACATTGAATGTTATTCAATCCTCACGCCTGCAAAAAGAAAGGGGACCCTAAAACATGACAGATGCTGATGTGCCATGACAATTGCTCGATAAAGTTGTAGGTGATGTTTTAAAGTTACGTTTTTTTGTTTGTTATTTTTTTTTGTTTATCCTGATTCTCTTGTCTTTGTATTTTATTAACCTGAATAACCATAACCTAGCTGGGATTGTTACATGAGGGTATCATTACAACATTTCTGTTGTGTTCCATACTATTTAAAAGTGTTGTGAGAATTTGCAGGTGTTTTCGTAATTTGCTTGCATTGTGAAAAAACGCAATGCGTTTTTTTGTGAAAGTGTTTGTGTTGTGAGAATTTGTAGCACATGTGCTGCCAAACAGATGAAGATCTTTTTTGACGTTAAGCTTTTGGCATATAAATGCTTGAATAGTGAGTGGGGAGAATCAACTCATTTACATTTAAAGACAAAGGCGCAAAACAGCCATACTTACTGTACCTCTGACCCCAAAATTGACATTTTCAGCAGGGTATGATAAATTATCTTATATGTATTTTGAGTTGAGACGTCACAGAACATGTTATAGAGACACCTTTTGTTGAAAAAATACAAAATAGAAGCCTTTCTAAAACTATTGCTGCTTTAAAATACCATAAGCAGGTGGCAACCATAGATTTTGGAGGTCAACAGGTCGGCAAAGTTCAGCTCCAAGCTTATTTAAACACACCTGATCAAAGTAATTTAGTCCCTCTTGTTTAAAACAGGTAAGTGTGTTGAAGCTGTGTTGGAAATTAACTCCCCAGGAAATGAGTTTGACACCCCTACTCTACATAGACAGCACTGGGGTTTACAACAGAGCTAGTTATAGGACTCTAAATTTAATTTAGCTAATGTCAGATTACAGAAAGTGCAGCACACACACTTGTAACCATTCATGGCACACAATACATTCTATATCATAGCCAAGTGGATACTTAATAGATGCCAGGGCATTTAACGTATTAAGAATCCAAAGCAGACAACCAGGATTGGGTCGCCATATGCCTAGCGATATCCTCTGTGGCCACAAAATCCTCAAAGGAGCTAACTGTCTCTGAGTATTGTATCACATGGCTGGATGGTGACAAAAACCCATTGCCTCTATTAGACATTTGGCAGGCTGTTGTGAGACAGTCGTTGGAGGGGGATGTTGCTGACATTTAATTTCTTTTAAACACACCATCCCATCTCTAGCATACTGTCAAAGTTGCATCCTGCATAAACTTATGTCAAAAACTTGCATGCTTATGCATGTGAATCCCTGCATTCTTGAACAAAAGGAAAGTTTGATGTATTCATGAACACACTTTCCCCCTAGAAATCACTGTAAGTCAATCATAGGGAATGTCAGTTAAAATTTGAATTGTGTCCATTTTTTCTTGTAGTATTGCATGCACTCTACGGATTAATTTATGTTATAAAGTGGAGTCTTGCTGACGCATGCACTAACATTGTCTTTTCTACATAACTAAACTAAGTACACATCATGCCCTCCATTATTCCATGGCAGTTCACCCTCTAACCTTTAGCTCATTATGAATTATGGACTGAAGGCATGTCTGTAGATGTAAACAAACCTCGATTAATTAGGACGACCTCAAAAAACGTTAGCAAGCTTTAGAAGAATAATAAGTGTTTTCTCTAGGGAGCATGAAATTAATAATTTTTCCCAGAATATATTTATGAGAACAAACACCTGCAGGGCAGGTTTGGTATTTGATGTGACAGTAGTCAGTAAACTTGTGGAATTATTAGGTACAAAATTAATAATCGTTTCGTCCGAGGTAAAATAAATTATTTTAGATTTCAGCCCTAAAAGGTTCCAAAATTATTTGTCTCATTAAAAATGCATGAATCCAAATGAATTACATTTATTGCAGCATTTGTAATTTCATATAAAATTCCAGTATTCTGTATCATTTTTTGTCTGAAAGACATTTCAGTAAGTATTAGCAGCGGAATTTGTTGTGTTGTGTGTCACTTGTTGTGACATTCATTCTATTAATTATGGTACAATTGTGTAAATAGCCATGTGTTTTTTGAATGGCTCTTTATTTAGTTTGGCTCCAGTATCTAGTTTGATGGATCCGGCATTGACTTGTGCGTGGTAAATACATGTGTGTGTGTGTGTGTGTGTGAAAGAGAGAGAGAGAAAAAGTGAATGAATGAGTGCAAGCTAAGGCTGTGTGAATTTTGTGTGAATTGTGTGACAGTGTTAACCACTGAGCCACCATGCCAACCATGCACATACATATGCACATGTTATATACATATACATATATTATTCATTTGGCAAGAAACTGAAGAGCTCAAGTGCATAAAAACAGTACAAAATAAATAACCCACAGCTATTTCAGAATCAAGTCATTTTCAAGGTTAAAATGAAAGTTTAATGTATCACATTCTGCAGAGCAACTTACCCCTTCTCTTGTTGTTGTTTTCAAAAGGTTTAGTTCTGCTAATTTGCAATTGCTGTAATATCTGTAAACTTTGATGAAATCTATCCCTGAAATCAGTAAATCTGACCTTAAACAGACATGCTGACACGTTTAAAATTTAATGCAAATTCTGCCAATGGAGTCAGTGAACGTGACATGATATAAAGGGATTTGGTTCTCTGAAACTTTGGAAAGATATTCAGGGTCATGTAACCACAACAGAAAATGTAAATGTAAAATACACAAATGCACCCTCTTCGTTTTGGTTTTGATGGGAGCCTGTACTGTAAAGGCTATCACACTGAAAGATTAACAACAGTGGTCGTCCACTCAGTGGCCTTGGCTACAAAAGACTTTTTCTCATTCTTTTTACATTTTTTAAGCATGAATAAATAAACACATTTTAAGTAATGAGCAAATGTTCAAAACTTTGCCTTGAAGTAAAATAGTAATATAATTTATAACAAATGTAATTATGTATTCTAATAAATAATCTTACTAAATATTTTTTGTTCATATGCTTATTTGACCAGTACCAAAGCAGATCAGTCTTAATAACTAAGGATCACCATTTATGGATAACTTAATAATTCAGAATTCTGAATTGCTATTAGCACAGTTATTGCTCATTGAATGGTTAAAAAAATGAAGTTGTTAGTAAAGCCACCAGCATTCTAACCAAGAACAATATTCTAAACAGTGGTTGGTTCAAAAAGCATGTGAAATCATAATTTATATATATATATATATATATATATATATATATATATATATATATATATATATATATATATATATATATATATATATATGTGTGTGTGTGTGTGTGTGTGTGTGTGTGTGTGTGTGTGTCTGTGTGTGTGTGTGTGTGATATATATATATATATATATTCCATAAATAGGTAATACTATTTATTACTTTAAATTAAGATATTAAGATTATCTTTTTTTTCAGCAAATTGTTATTTGTCATTTAGTGCAATGTCCTGCGAAAGGAAAAAAAAATGATAATGAATGGCAAGCATAGGGGGACTGGAACGTTTAATTCGGTTATTTGTTTCCAGGTGCGTATACTAACAGAACCCCTGCTTTCCGGTTAGACGTAATCTAGTTAAAGAATTGCGTGGTCCTATCTTGCTTTCGCAGTGTTTTCATTCATTTTACAGGTCATTACAGTGTTTAAACTGTCAAAGGATAAAGTTTTAGACATTGTGTAATGAATATTTCTTTATTTCTTCAGTGCTATTTCATAAGGTCTGTTAAAGCTACTGTACACATTTTAAATGCAATGTCCCAGTTTACGTAAGCTAATTTCTAGCAATAATTCAAATTTTTGAGTGTTAAATAATACTTTTAAATAATTTACATGTGTGATAGTACTATGTCTCAGGGAAATTAATGCAATATTGCACTGTTATTTGTAACTAGTAGGATATCTACTCTGATTAGAGAGAACGTGCAGCAGGAAGATTTTATATATCTGATCGGTGAAGCTAATTCATGTAAATGCACTTTATTTGTGTTCAATATACAGTAAATATCCTAGACAGAGAACGCATTTATTGAAAGAAATGTATTTGAGTTTAAATTATTTAATAGACGTAATATGGTAAAAGAATCGTGTGGTCCTGTCTTGCTTTCGTCTCAGTGTTTTTATTCATTTTACAGATCACAATTCTTTTTGTTATTGCATCCACCGCGCCTGAGGCCCGTAACGAGATGAGATATCTGAACTGTCAAGCTAAAGATGTAAAAGACTGGGTGGCCAAATATTTTCTTATATCAAATTCAGACAAAACATAAGTAAAAAATGCTATTTATTTCAGATGCAGAAAAGCTAGTTCATGCTTTTATGACCTCTATACTGTAATACTGCAGCTTTCTTTTCACTAATTGTAATGCATTCCCTATTAATAAACTTCAGTTTACTTCAGTTCAAAATGCAGCTGCCAGAGTTCTTAGCAGGTCAAAAAATATGATTGTCACCCCAAATTTAATTTCCACATTAACCTAAGCCTAAACCCTAATCCTTAGCCTTACCCTAACCCTATCTAACACTTATACTACTCTTACCTGTACCTGTATACGTACCTGTAACTGTACTCATATACGCACCCTTACCCTAACCCTAACCTTAACCTACCAAAGCTGTAACTATTATTATTATTATTATTATTAGTAGTAGTAGTAGTAGTAGTAATATTAATAATAATAATAATAATAATAATAATAATAATAATAATAATAATAATAATTAGAAGAAGAAGAATTATAAAATAGTATAATAGTAATAAATTATTTATTCTTTATTTGTTTTCTCATATTTTTTTTATTGTATCAAATTCAAAAGCTCTAACCAAATAAAGTTTCTGCACTTTTTTTTGCATGTGTGAGGTAGGGTTCTAAACCTGTCTTGGCAGTAGACCAATTTTTTTTATTTGTCTGCTGCCTCATGATGACTTTTAATTAGTGTACTACTTGTGGGAGTGACATCAACAACAGAAGGTAGGATCCAAATGCAGGTTTAATAGTAGTCAGGCAAGCAATGGTCAATACAGGTGTAAACAGGTATATACAGGCAGTCCAGAATTGTACTCAAACACAGGTGAGAGGTCAGAAGGCAGGCAGCTAAACAGGAGAACTGGATAAACAAGGCTAAGATCAAAACACGGGAAAACTAGACCAGGATAACGCGTTGTAATGTCACCTTACAGATAAACAAGACTCTGCAATGTAAATGAGTGTGTGTGCTGCGTAAATACTGTGTGTAATCAGTCTTCAAGCAGGATCAGCTATGGGAGTCTAATCAGTGGAGACTTGGAGCAGGTGTGTGTGTGTGTGTGTGGCATGAGTAAATATGTAGTTTATCAGCAGATTTGTAGTCCTAAGTGTGTGTGTGTGTGTGTGTGTGTGTGTGTGTGTGTGTGTGTGTGTGTGTGTTAACCAGCGACATCTGGGGGTTGTTCGCTGGTAAACATGACAACTTGAGACCAAATGTTGTTTTTGGAAGGTTTGGTATGGTCTTTGGAGGTCTAGTATGAGATTCGTGAATGACTCTGCAATTTTGATACTTTTTCTAACAATTGGTGTGGATTTACATATGCATTAGGCTGCTTATTACTTACAGTATGCTGCATTTGTTCATTCATTAATTTTCTTGTCGGCTTAGTCCCTTTATTAATCTGGGGTTGCCACAGAGGAATGAACCGACAACTTCCACACACATACTCATACACTATGGACAATTTAGCCTACCCAATTCACCTGTACCGCATGTCTTTGGACTTTGGGGGAAACCGGAGAACCCGGAGGAAACCCACGCGAACGCAGGGAGAACATGCAAACTCCATGATGCATTTAATCTTGTGCATTTGTGTTTTAAGAATGTTTTATAATAAAAAAAATTAATGTCCACACTGTTTTGATCACTAGAGACTTTATTCAGGTAGCCTATTTACTCTTACACACAGAGGAAAGTCAAAGGCAAAAATAAAAACTAAAAGAAGTAAAGAAAAACAGCACTGGAGCCTCAGAACAAAAAAGACAAGACAAAACTAGATGTAAACAAACTAGACAAGAGCAACTTATTTAGGCTAACTAGACATGGATGCAAGCTGGGTCGGCATGATCAAGCAACAAACTCAATAATCTGGCTCAAAGCAAAGGACACAAGCAAAATATAAAGAGATACTGATTATTGGGTGAATAACAACAGGTGTAGAATTAGTGGTAATGGATAAAGAAGAGGGTAGGAAAACAAATGAAAACGGAGCACATGTTGAGCTGTCAAAACAAAGCTTTGGTTAAACACAGGCTTAACACTGGACACATGAAAACAGGATGAACCTGACCAAGAGCGGGAGGGAGCTTGAGCCAAATCGCCAAAGGGCTCACCACCTTTGTGATGCTGTATGGGCCTAATGAACCTGGGTGCCAACTTACACGAGTTCATCCCCTGGGAGGCAGGGTGTGGGACCTTGAGGCAATCAGCAGCTGGTTTAGTTCATCTAGAGGTCTGGACTGCCACTCCCCCAAGGCCAACCTGACTGCCAGAGGTTTCCTTGTTGCTAATATTGGAGTTACGCTTGGCTGGGCTCAGCCGATGGAAGAAAAAGGCACAGGGATGAACTTTTCCATCCATGATAAAATGCTTAGACAAGACTGCACCTACCCCGACATCAGAGGCATCCACCTCGACAATGAACTGCCATTCCATATCTGGAATTGAGAGAACAGAGGCAGAGATGAAATGGGACTTTAAGTCATCAAAGACCACCTGATCCTTCAAATTCAAAAAGAACGGTACCTTAGTAGAGGTTAGAGTCATTAAGGGTGCAGCAATCAGACTAAAATTCCTGATGAATCACCTATAGAAGTTGGCGAGACCCAAAAAATGCTGCAGTTCCTTACAGGTGTCAGGAATTGGCCACTCTGCCGCAACCTTTACCTTAGCAGGATCGGCTTTAATCCCATTAGCTAAGATGACATACTCCAGGAACGTAACTGACAATGAGTGGAACGTGCACTTCTCTGCTTTTACATAAAGTTGGTTCTCCAGTAGCTCTTGCAAAACCCACCGGACAAGCAGAGTGCACACCTTCAGAGACGGAGAAAAAATGTAAATGTTGTCCAGGTACACAAAGACAAACCTATTAACCAAGTCTCTCAGCAGGTCATTGACCAGGGCCTGGAAGACAGCAGGGGCATTAGTCAGACCAAAAGGAAGGACCAGGTATTCATAGTGTCCTGTGGGTGTGTTAAAGGCTGTCTTCCATTCATCTCCCTCACAAATCGGTACCAGATGGTAGGCATAGTGGAGGTCTAACCCGGAACTTTAGCTCCTTGCAACAATTCAAAGGCAGACGACATAAGAGGTAAGGGGTACATGTTTTTGACTGTGATGTCATTAAACCCCCTGTAGTCAATACAGGGACGCAGGGAACAATCCTTCTTTTTAACCAAAAAAAAGAAACCAGGGACAGAAGGAGATGAAGAGGGGTGGATGAGGCAAGCATGGAGGGATTCCAGAACATACTTTTGCATGGCATATTTTTTAGGACCAGAAAGGGAATAAAGGTGACCCTTGGGCGGAGAAGTACCTGGAAGGAGATGGTACAGTCATAAGGTCATTGAGGAGGCAGGGACATGGCCTGGGACTTGCAAAAAACCCAACAATTATCTTGGTATTCTGCCGGGGCCTTGGTCAGGTCAGATGCCTCCACCTGCAACACAGGACACACAAAACCAGAAACAGCTGTACCCAAAGAAGATGCTAGACATGACTGGCTCTAGGCTAACACAGAGTTACTAGACCAATCCACATGAGGGCCATGCTGTATCAGCCAGTGGTGTCCTAATTCTACTGGCTCACTAAGAGAATCTAGGAGGTACAGCCTGGTAACCTTATGGTGATTGCCAGACAAGACTTACAGGAGGAGTGGAGTGAGTAATGGACGTGATGATATGACATCAAGTGACCAAACAGAAATGGGATGAGGATGGCTGTCAATAAGGAGAGCCAAATTAATCAATTTGTCAAGATCCTTGGGTAACTCCTGGCGGGTAATCTCGTCTTGGCAATAATCGTCCAACCGTTCCAAGAATCTTGAATGCAAGGCCCCGTCATTCCAGCCAAAACTGACTGATAGGTTTTTAAACTTAACTGAGTAGTCAGTGACTGAATAACCACTTTGTGTGAGACAACCCAGATGGCAGCCTGCTTGTGCTAATTGGTCGAATAGTCGAATCATCCCTTGACAAAAGTCGAATTGCAGACCGAATTCTTGATCAGCTAACAGATAAGGTTGGCAAATGGCACAGGTACAAATGGAGCTAGCAGCGTGAACCAGGAGTGGAGAAAGCCGAAACCCGTCTGAGAGCTGGAGCCGTAGACAGCAAGCACAAGGATAATCAGGGCAAGTAGTGACAGCAGGGAATTATAACATACAGGGGAGAGGCAAAGGCAAAAATAAAAACTAAAATTCACCCCCACACAGTCCCAGCACAAAATGGCTGCCAGGTCACCAGCTCACAAGATGGCCACAACTCCTTCAACAGCTCACATGAGGTTAGTGAGAATCTGCCACCAGCTCACAAGACGGCTTCCTGTTCCGAGTCTTTTCCTGCCATTGTTCCTGTCGTTGTTCCTGAAATGCCATCATCTGAGCCACAAAAATGGTCAACACAGATGGCCAGATTGAGATGCTGCCACCACCAGAGCTGTTACTGCCAAACCTGTCACCACCGCCTCCAAAGCTGCCAGTGCCTCTGAACCACTGGGGTTTTTTGAACTGCCAGTGCCTCCTGAACCAATGCCTCCTTACCCGCTGGGGTTAAATGAACCGCCAGCCCTTCCTGAACCACAGCCTCCTGACCCACTGGGGAAATCTGAATTGCTGATGCTTCCTGAACCAAAGCCTCATGACTAGGGCCAGACGGAATCTGCGGATGTTTTTTGCTATTTCTGCGGAGAATTTTGATAAAAATCTGCAGATTTCTGCGGAATTATTTTGGAGTATCCAGCGGAGTATCAAAACTAAAACCTTAATATATGAAACAAAAAGTAATTAATTACTGAATAAAAACTGAATAAATTAAAATTTACACATTTACTCAAGTAAATAAACAGAATTATTGATGGGGTAAAAATCTGCAGAAATCTGCGAATTCTGCGAAAAATCTGCAGAATTCTGTGCACGCAGATTTCGTGTGGGCCTACTCATGACCCACTGTGGATGTATGACCTCCTGTGCCTGCTGAACCAAAGCCCCCGGACCTACACTTCAGCTCCACGCTCCAGGCCTTGGTCCTTCATGGCCCTCCATCCCTCCCTCTGTTCCACCTCTGCTCCACCTCCTTCCTGGTCTGCATTTGGAGCATATGGAAGTCGCTCTTAAAGGGGGTCTTTGTTATGATCACCAGCGTTCTAGCGGCTGTTACTGTTAAAATTATGATGCGTTTCCCTTGCCTTGCTTTGCCTCGTTTTGACCCTTGCCTTGTTTGTTTGTTTGTTTGTTTACAATGCTTATGGCCTGTACTGACCATTCGCCTGTTTAATGACTACCACTCTGAATTGCCTAAATACATCTACTTGACTCTGTTGACCATTACCTGCCTGACCATCCTGTTAAGAAACGTCCAATTGGATCCGTACCTCATTTGTCAGCCTTCCTATTTACATTACACACACAGAACTTCCAACTTTTGTCCACACATACAAAACTAATCTAAATATAGAAATATTTGGAAATTTGTATTTATTTGTATCCCATTACAAAATACTATTACAATTTGATTTATTTAATTAAAACCCATATATATATATATATATATATATATATTTTTTTTTTTTTTTTTTTTTAATAATTATAAAAACTGGAATAATTAATGTATTAAGCATTAGGAAACAGGTAATTAATTAATTGTAAATCATTAATTCTACATTAAAAGACATTAGCAAGCAATTTATAACTACAGCTAAAGCTCTGTTCCCCTTCGGGGGGAACTCCAGCACTATAAGTGGATTTGATGTTCTAAATCCACGTATGGGAGGTTCGGTTCAGAAGCTACTTGTCTGAAAGAGTATTGAACGGGCCAATTAAGAATGAATTGGCAGCGTAAGCCTGGGCAGGTGAGCGGCATAAGCAATCAACTGAGTATATAAGCTCACCTGGCGCCAGCAGACGCTATCCTTTTCGCTTCAGAGACTTTTCTGATCGAGCTTCATGAGGGTTCCTCCTGCTGTCTACAGTCACTTCGAGCGAACGAGTGTCTCCCGGTCCAGAGCGAGTCCACGCAGCGGCAGATGGTCGAGCTGGGTTTCTCCCTTGCCTGGCGTCCCTTTGGGTCCGGTCCTCCAGAGCGGTGCGTATTGTTGCAAAGCATCCTAAAAGAGCAACACAGTCGTGCAGCACGTCCTTTTCAGGACGGCGCTCCGACTGTGCGTTTCTGGTTGCGGGGGTTTCCTGGCTCCGGATGATGGGCACGATCACTGCATTACATGTTTGGGGGTCCAGCATGTTAATGTGGTGCTCGGGGGCGGTTCATGTCGTCACTACGATGCCATGACCGTCGCGCAGTTGAGATCGCGGCAAACTCTCGTGAGAGAGCGAGCCACCCCAGTCGCCTCCTGTTCTGCAGTGGGCGCTCGGGCAGATCTGAGGGTTCCAGCGAGAGATAATCCGCCGCCTAAGGGCTCGCGGACCTCTCGCTCCTCCAAGCGCTCCATCCAAGCTTCGGGCGCTGGGAGTGATCCGTCTAATCAGATGGTAGCTCTCACGCTCACTGACACCGGAGATCAGATGTCCTCCGCGGCATCGGAGGGTGGGCTTTCATTGTCCGACGATGATCCGGACCCACTCGCCCCCTTCGGGCAGGTGAGCGCTGTCAAAACGGATACTGAAACGGACGTGTTAGCCGTGCTTTCCCAGGCTGCTTCGGCCGTGGGTTGGAGATGGTTTATCCCCCAGCTCCGCGGCCGGACCGACTAGAGGGGCGTTCCCTTCTTCCCGGCGACGCACAGTAGGCTCACGCGGTCTTAAAGAGCACCTTTTTTCTGCTCGTGCTGCGTGTCCCTCCACCCTCACCACTCTTGGTGGTGGAGCGGCCAGGGGGTATGTGGCGATTCCTCAGGTTGAGTGTGAATGGCGGTTAATCCGCGCAGCGCCTCTTCTTGGGGGTATGCGCGAAGTTGACAAAGTCCGCTTTCTTGACTCGCTATATCCCAAGCTGGTCGGCGACACAGTTTGCGAATTCACCCAGGAATTCGAGGCAGTGAGAGAGCAGTTCGATGGGTGATGTCTAATCGGTGGCCCCGTAAGCCCGCTCCGCCCGCCGTACCATCCATACCTGCTCCTCGCCGAAGGCGCCCGCCTATGAGAGCTGCATCGCCCCCGCACTCGCCTCTGGCGAAGCTAGCGCGTCGAGCACCTCGGAAGCAGGCCACTCCCCCTGCCCAGAACGCCGCTAAGTCTGGCAACGGACCGCGAAGCGTCCCTGGGACAGGTCATCTGGAGAGGAGGGAACTTGCTCTTTCCCCGCTGGAGGGCGGGGCGCCATTTCCAACGGCACTTTTTACTGCCATGAAATGAAAGGGCACTTTTCCACTTCTCCGGAGGTGACAGCCCGAAATCTGCCAGTTTGAGCTCAGCTCTCTAGCTCGTAGGTTCGGTGCACTCCGCCAGTGGCTCACGGGCACTGCAGGCCCTGCCAGCCTGGGACGCGCCGCCTCTCAGCTCGCAAGGTCTGCATGCTCCGCCAGCGGCTCACAGGCGCTGAGGGGACGGTCTCCCTTCTCCCAGCCCCCAAGCCCCACCTCCGGAGTCAGGGTGCGGAGCCAGAGCAAATCGCTCTCCTCCAGCTCTTCTGTGGGACCCTCACGCTCCCCGGATCAGCACACCCACTCCGCGCTGCCCCTCCGCGGGTATGTCAACGATTGCTGCGATGACGTCATTAGCGAGGGCTCTGCCTGCCTGGTTAGCGCGGGCCAGCCCCTCGCGGTGGCTCATACGCACTATCAGACTCGGCTACGAACAACAGTTCTCCAAACGGCCTCCCAGGTTCACGGGCGTGTATTTCACCAGGGTCAATCCCCTGTCCGCCCCTGTCTAGCGAGAGGAGATTGCTGCCCTCCTGGCGAAGGGTGCAATCGAGCCGGTACCTCCAGCCGAGATGGAGAGCGGGTTTTACAGCCCGTACTTCATCGTACCCAAAAAGAGTGGTGGGTCACGGCCAATCCTAGATCTGCGCGTTTTGAATTGCCTTCACAAGCTGTCGTTCAGAATGCTTACGCAGAGGCGCATCCTCCGATGCGTTCGTCCTCAGGATTGGTTTGCAGCCATAGACCTGAAGGACGCGTATTTTCATGTCTCCATTCTTCCACGCCACCGTCAGTTTCTGCGGTTTGCGTTCGAAGGTCGAACATGGCAGTACAAGGTCCTCCCCTACGGGCTCTCTCTGTCTCCGCGGGTCTTCACCAAACTCGCGGAGGGTGCCCTAGCGCCTCTGCGGCTTGCGGGCATCCGCGTACTCAATTATCTCGACGACTGGCTGATTTTAGCCCACTCTTGGGAGCAATTGATTGCGCACAGAGACGAGGTGCTCCAGCATCTCCGCCTACTGGGGTTGCAGGTCAACTGGGAAAAGAGCAAACTCGCCCCGGTGCAGAGGATCTCTTTTCTCGGGATGGAGCTGGACTCGGTCACCATGGTAGCGCGCCTCTGCTGCTGCCTGCTGCTGAACTGTCTGAGGGAGCTCGACAGCAAGTTAGTGGTCCCACTGAAATATTTTCAGAGGCTCCTGGGGCATATGGCTTTCGCTGCGGCTTTCGCTGCGGCTTTCACGCCGCTCGGATTGCTCCATATGAGACCACTTCAGCACTGGCTTCAAGATCGAGTTCCGAGACGTGCATGGCATGCGGGCACACACCGAGTCTCTGTTACTGCGCTGTGTCGCCGCACCCTCAGCCCCTGGAACGACCCCTCGTTCCTGCAGGCCGGTGTGCCTCTGGGACAGGCGTCCAGTCATGTTGTTGTTTCGACAGGCTGGGGAGCCGTGTGTCGCGGGCATGCAGCTGCGGGCCTGTGGGTAGGTGCCCAGCTGCATTGGCACATTTATCGCCTAGAGCTGTTGGCAGTGTTCCTTGCTCTCCGCCATTTTTCTCCGGTGCTGGAGCAGCAACACGTGCTGGTCAGGACGGACAGTACGGCAGCGGCGGCGGCGTATATCAACCGCATGGGGGGTATGCGCTCTTGCCGCTGGTCTCAGCTCGCCCGCCGTCTGCTCCACTGGAGTCACCCGCGGCTGAAGTCGCTGCGCGCCATTCACATCCCAGGTATGCTCAACCGTGCAGCCGATGTGCTCTCACGGCAGCAGATTCACTCTGGAGAATGGAGACTCCACCCCGAGTCTGTCCAGCGTATATGGGCGCGATTCGGGGAGGCCCAGATCGATCTGTTTACTTCCCCCGAGAACGCTCATTGCCAGTTGTTTTATTCCCTGACCGAGGGCTCTCTCGGCAAGGATGCACTGGCCCACAGCTGGCCTCGGGGCACACGCAAGTATGCGTTTCCCCCAGTGAGCCTGATCGCGCAGTTAATGTGCAAGGTCAGGGAGGACGAGGAGCAGGTTCTGTTAGTTGCGCCCCTCTGGCCCAACCGGACCTGGTTATCAGAGCTCTCCCTCCTCGCGACGGCCCTCCCTTGGCAGATCCCTTTGAGAGAGGACCTACTTTCTCAGGGACAAGGCACCGTCTGGCACCCTCGTCCCGATCTCTGGAACCTCCACGTGTGGTCCATAGACGAGAGGAAGACTTAGGTAACCTGCCGCCCGCGGTGGTTGATACCATCACTCAGGCTAGAGCCCCCTCTACGAGGCGCGCCTACGCCCTGAAGTGGAGTCTATTCACTGAGTGGTGTGTCTCTCGCAGAGAAGACCCCCGATCTTGCCAGATCAGTGTTGTGCTCTCTTTCCTTCAAGAGAAGCTGGACAGTAGACTGTCGCCCTCCACTCTCAAGGTTTACGTTGCTGCCATCTCCGCTCACCATGACGCGGTGGCTGGCGGCACCGTGGGAAAGTATAACCTCATCATCCGGTTCCTCAGAGGCGCTAGGCGAATTAATCCAACTCGCCCCCCTCTCACGCCCTCTTGGGATTTCGCCCTCGTTCTCATGAGCCTGCGATTTGATCCCTTCGAGCCACTCGATACAGTATCTTTAAGATTTCTGTCCCTGAAGACAGCTCTGCTGGTCGCGTTGGCCTCCATTAAGAGGGTCGGGGACCTGGAGGCATTTTCGGTCAGTGACACCTGCCTGGAATTCGGGCCGGGATTTTCTCACGTTATCCTGAGACCCCGCCCGGGTTATGTGCCCAAAGTTCCTACCACTCCCTTTAGAGATCATGTAGTAACCCTGCAAGCGCTGCCCCCGGAGGAGGCAGACCCAGCCCTCGCCTTACTTTGTCCAGTTCGCGCTCTGCGCATTTATGTGGACCGTACTCAGAACTTTAGATCTTCTGAGCAGCTCTTTGTCTGTTATGGCGGACGGCAGCAGGGAAGTGCCGTGTCTAAACAACGTTTATCCCACTGGATTGTGGAGGCCATTTCATGTGCTTATTTGAGCAGAGGTTAGCCGCGCCCCCCGGGAGTGCATGCGCACTCCACTCGGAGCGTTGCATCCTCTTGGGCGTGTGCGCGTGGCGCTTCTTTAACAGACATTTGTAGAGCTGCGGGCTGGGCGACACCCAACACATTTGCAAGATTTTATAATCTGCGAGTGGAGCCGGTTTCCTCAAGGGTGTTAGGTACCTTTGGTGATTGAGGAAACAACTCGGTAGGTGTTGTACACGCTTGCGGTGCCTTTTTTCCCTAACACGGAGAGATATGCACCCTCCTGTCTGTCAGTAAAGTTCCCCATTCGGTGAGCCCTGCAGATTCCTCCGAGGCCCCCAGCACTGACTCAGCGGAGGAGTCACTTGCTGGCCCATTACGTTGTAGGTCTGCCCGCGTTTTGGGTATAGGTGCCTGCTATGGCCGATCTCCGCTGGTGATCCCCATATGCTTTTCCGCCACGGTTAAGTTCCCCCCCTGGGCGGACCCGTGCTTCCCTATCTGCTAACCACCTTTTATGCGCACTCCCCCTTTTCAGGGTTAGTCCATATGTAATTCCATTTGTTCCCCTTATTGGGTGCGGATGGTCTCCGCAGCGTCCTCCCTACTGGGATGGCACGCTTCCCAACGTACTGTCGTGTATTCCTAGAATTATCTAGACACTAGCGACTCCCAAAAAAGATACCTATTCCGTAAAACTTCTTTTGAAGTGGGATAAGTTAGGGCCAAGGGCACGTTGGAGGACCACGCCTCTCATGATCTGGGCGCGTCACGCTTGCCTGACCACTCTCTCATGGTGGGTGTTGGTAAGGTGCAGTCATTATGGCGCTTTCAATGGGCTCCCATACGTGGATTTAGAACATCAAATCCACTTATAGTGCTGGAGTTCCCCCCGAAGGGGAACGTTCGAGGTTACTAAAGTAACCCTTCGTTCCCCGAGGAGGGGAACGGAAGCACTATACTCCGTCGCCATAATGACTGTCCCTTAGCTGTTAAAAGTCTCTTCAGCTTAAAAAGGATAGCGTCTGCTGGCGCCAGGTGAGCTTATATACTCAGTTGATTGCTTATGCCGCTCACCTGCGCAGGCTTGCGCTGCCAATTCATTCTTAATTGGCCCGTTCAATACTCTTTCAGACGAGTAGCTTCTGAACCGAACCTCCCGTACGTGGATTTAGAACATCAAATCCACTTATAGTGCTTCCGTTCCCCTCCTCGGGGAACAAAGGGTTACTTTAGTAACCTCGAACGTTTTCTTGACTCAAAGCACGTTTTGTTTAATGATTAAACTTTAGTTCTTTGTTGAGGAATTGACATCACATGCATTATTTATGAAGCAGTTATTTAAGTGTATATGTAATTCTGAAGATCATTCAGAATAAGTACAGTAAATGATTAATAAACTATTTAAATTTTAAGTAATAGTTAATTTGTGTTATGTTTTGTGACCTAATCTAAAGCGAGGACTGCTTTACAAATTCTTTATAAATGACAATTAAAGGCTCAGTAACAAATCAAAATTCAATCTTTGCAATTTTATCTAAAATAAAATGACTGTACAAACTGCTGAATAACAAAAGTGTCAAAATACAACAAAATGTTTGATAAAACAGCAATATAATAATTAAACAATATAACAATATAAATCATTAATGATTTATTTTTCTTTATACGGTTTCATTTGTGTATTTTGAAATAAATTTTGAATAACTGGCTTCTTTTATCTTTGCCATGATGACAGTACATAATATTTTACAATATATTTTTTTTCAAGATACTAATTTTCAGCTTAAAGTCCAATTTAAAGGCTTAACTAATTTAACTAGACAAATTAGGGTAATAAGGCAAGTATGACAGAAGGGTGTCACGGTGGCTCAGTGGTTAGCACTGTCGCCTCACAGCAAGAAGTTCGCTGGTTCGAGTCCCAGTTGACATTTCTGTGTAGAGTTTGCATGCTTTCCCCGTGTTTGCATGGGTTTCCTCCAGGTGCTCCATTTTTTTCCACAGTCCAAAGACTTGCGGTACAGGTGAATTGATTAAACTAATTTGCCCGTAGTGTATGTGTGTTAATGAAGGTGTATGGATCTTTCCCAGTACTTGGTAGCAGCTGAAAGAGCATCCACTGTGTAAAACATTAGCTGGATAGCATTCTCAGTTAGTGCCAGTCTAAACATTTATTCTTCATTCCTATTGCTCTCTGTTTCCTACACTTAGTTATGTTTGGAATCATCAAACTCATTTAAAAGCATTTATTTTCTTCCACATTTTGCCTTTCATGATAGCAGCTGGTGATACATTTTAAAGTGTGATTTCATGTCTTTCCTGAGGTCATTTATTCTGATACTACAGACAATTGTTAAAACACCATAGTGCTTTATATACTGTAAATAAATAAACATACACATACGCAATAAATAAAACTGCACAAAAAAAAAAAAAAACATGTTTCTCTCTGATCTAATCATCTCTTAATCCATCATAGGGAAAACAGAACTATGTGTTTTGTTTGTCTGCTGTTTTCGAAAAATGGTGTGAGAACGCTCTATTGCAAATTGAAACAGCAAGTTGTCTATAATGTCTATGCTTACCATAATTATGGGCTTGAAAAAAGCAGCACAGCCGCAGCTCATTAATTCAGAATAAAGCATATTACTTCATCCTTGTTTGGAATATAGATCTGAATAAATTACAAAGGAAAGGTTGCTTACAAAGGAAAGTTCTACAAATGAGATATCCTCACCAGAGCAAAGCCCGTACAGTAGCTGTAGAAAGTAAAGGCCTTCTGGGAAATCTGTGTCTAGGTCAGTGCCGGGCAAATTGATCCCACAGAAAGTCTAAAGATAAAAAAAAAGGCTTTACCCAGATTTCCCTTACACTTCACTCTCAGACTTGAAAGAACCTGATCCTGTGATCAATTAGACTCCCACATCGCATGTGAATCAATTAGAGCTGGAGTAGTTAGAGAAGCAGATTCATAACAGAATATAACACTTCTAAAGATGAGATTAGTAGAGAATGTAGTTATTTAGAATGCAACTCAGTTTATTTATAAGGATAATGCCTATTTTAAAAACGTATAGTTTCGGAGAGACAGCATGTTGACGGTCATTAGCCTGTCATTGAGCAGAGTAATGACATTAGCCGTGTCTTAAATGACACACTATACACTATGCACTCATGCACTATGTACTTATGCGCTTACACACTCAACAGTATACATGTATGTAGTGTCGTCCCAAATGGAGCACTAATGTTTTTTTACTAAGCGAAAATTCAAACCATTTCTCTGAAGACGTTTGACAGTTGCAAAGTTACTGAAATAAATGACCAAACTATCCAATAATACCTCATAGATCATATAATCACTCTCAAAGGAGAATTTTGCTTTCACAATCCAAAATAAAGAGAAATATTCAGCTGCAGGCCCGCAGAACCACACACATTTTAGGCACACACAATCTAGGACACACGATTTAGGCAAACCATATATGGTAACTAACTCTTTAGCATTATCGCCACCTATTGAATTTCACAAGTATGGTTTCCCATTTCAGTCATTATCAGGCACGTGCACACATAGGGCTCAACCTGTGCACTGCACATGCACTTTTTAGTCTTGGATAGAAAGTGCCCTTCCAAAATGATCAAAAGTGCCCCTGCGACGCGACACACCCTCGGTCCCGCCCTTTAGTAGGCGCGCGACAACACCGCTCTTGAGTACGCGCGCGACAACACAGCTGATCAGAACGTGCGCGACAACACCGCTCTTTAGTATCACTTTGTTGTAAAATATAAAAAGCAAACAATAATATGTCACTTTAAAATAAATTAGCCTACTAGTTAATCATTTAAACAATATATATAGTTATAAACTGATTATCTTAACTGATTGTCTGATTATAAGTTTATATATAAAGTACTATCTTTTACTAAACTGTCACAGCTGTTAGTTATATATATATATATATATATATATATATATATATATATATATATATATATATATATATATATATATATATATATATATATAAACATATACTTATTATTTTTTATAAGTAATAGTTAATTTGTTCCTATTGCTAAAGTTTGGTTTAAAAACAATTTATTGCTTACTATAAATTAATTAATCAATAATTAAAAGATTATTAGAAAGTTAAGCAAATAAACACTATTAAAATCACATGTAAAAGTATGTAAAATAGGAATATAGTGTTACACATTTGTTACATGTAAAAAGATTTTTATTACATATAATGTATTGCCTATATTAACTTGTTATTATTTGCTTCATCATAAATTAATCCATTATATAAATTAAACCTGTCCAAATTAGATCGTTCAGCAAGGCCATCAAACGAGTATCTGCTATATTATTGTCAGATAATAATGACTGATCAGCTATGACTGATTAAAAACTGTTCAGTCTATTATATGGCGATTGGAAAAAATGCTCCCTATTTGGCCGTCTCGATAGCAATATTTGTGAAATAAAGTAAAGTCAACACTATTATTTATTGTGTACAATATTTATTAATCATATATATCAAAATATATCGATGACGATGTTCAAAAAGACGTTAATAACATTAACATCCGTCGTAACCATATATGGTTTGCCTAGATGGTGTGTCCTAGATTGTGTGTGCCTAAAACGTGTGTGGTTCTGCGGGCCTGCAGCTGGATATTATTGGAAATAAATAAAGTTATCCAACATGTGAGCCCGATAGCTCCGCCCTTTCCGCTACGTGAGCAAACCTGCAGTCATTGAGTGCGTGAAGTGTCCATCATTCTACACTTCATTTTACTGGCTGATTGAGTGCATCATCTGGGTTAATAAAGTGCACTTATTATTTTTTAGAGTTTTCAGTATGAGCGCACTACTTACACTGTTTATACTACAAAATGGCGTAGAATAGTGCATACGTATGTGATTTGGGGCACAGCTATTGTCCATCCACAAAATGGCAACCGAGACTGCATAATAAACCCTTAGAAGAGAAAAACTGCGTACTTTCTAACTAAAGCTGATCAATTCATTATTGATAATAAACCATTACTGCTAAGTGACATTCTAAGTCGATCTCTCTCTTTTGTTTGTTGTAGCGCTCTATTTATAACATGCAATTGTGTATTGAGTGTGAGAAGGGACTTGAATTTCAAGGATTGTATGTATTTTGTGTTGGCCACTCTTTGTATAACCCTGAGTTACTTTTTGGTTGGCCATCTTTGTTTCTAATGAGTCTCATTACTCATACTGCAGACCAGTTCAGTAAAAAGAAAGAAAGAAGAAATGCCCGCATGCGTTTAATGTTTTTCTATATCGCAAACACAACAACAATATGATAGTGTTTGCACTGCTTTGGCTTAATAAGGGATAATCATTGTAATATCCTAATTGCAACAGAGAATTACTGGGAAATATCTGTAGACTGATGGCATTTCATACCATTCAGCTTTATAATATTAAAGTGCCATCTAAATCACCTGTTTTGTCAGCACTTTAGACATTACACGGAGAATCATTCAAATAATAGCTCTAAAGGGACATTGGTGAAGTAGCAATAGTTTCTGCAGTTCTGACATCAGCTGCAGATGTAAATGAGTGGCAGAAGAAAGTAGTTCCTCATAAAAAAAAGATTTTTGATTTTTTTTTAATATACATTATTACACAGCCATATATACAGCCATATCACACTGCTATGAGTGTGATATTGCATTCATATAACAGTTTGTTGGCAAAATTGTGATTATAAAAATTATAATCAAACATGAGTTCAAAAACCCTTTTGTATGAGGAGCTACTTTTTTCGGCATTCAGCCTGCGGCCTCGCCAGAGACACCAGTGTGATAAACACACACACACACGCACGCACACACACACACACACACACACACACACACACACACACACACACACACACACACACACACACACATTTGTTCTATTTATTTATTTTTTTTCTATTTACTTTAAGGAATATATTCTAAGACTAAAACATTCATAATTCTTCCCTAAGACTATAACTTGACATAAAAATGGCACTAACGATTACGTTATTGCAGTCATTGGACTGCATGAACATACTATTTACTATTGTTTGGATTCAAATTATGTTTTTATGTGAAACAGAAAATTATTGCTAGATTTATTTTATAAGATTTTATAAAATTAAAAGCAGCTAATAATATTATAATAACTACCATAGCAAAATAGATATGGGCTGTGGATGCAATGTTGCTTTTTCACTGTCACAGATGACAAAAAAATGATATAATTAGTGTTGCCATCATTTATTCATTCATTCATTTTTTTTTCTGTTTAGTCCCTTTATTAATCCAGGGTCGAAACATCTGAATGAACCGCCAACTTACCCAGCATATGTTTTATGCAGCGGATGCCCTTCCAGCTGCAACCCATCTCTGGGGAGCACACATACACTCTCATTCACATTCATACACTAAAAACAATTTTAGACTGCCCAATTCACCTGTACCCCCACTGTCTTTGGAATATGGGGGTGCTCCGGTTTCCCCCACATAGAAATGCCAACTGACCCAGCCGAGGCTCAAACCAGAATCCTACTTGCTGTGATATAATTACTGCCATAATTTAAAATGGGGGAATTGTTTAAACATTGCTTTGACTTCCATAGACCTCTTTTTACATAAAAAACGGTAACACTTTACAATAAGGTTCATTAGTTAATGCATTTACTAACATGAACTAATCATGAACAACACTTGTACAGCATTTATTAACGTCTCGGGTTACGTATGTAACCATAGTTCCCCGAGAGGGAACGAGACACTGCGTCTAACCAGAACGCTAGGGGAACACCTCTTTTATACGCGTCTTGAAGCACATGTGAAATCAATCTAATGTAATTAAGCAGGTGTCGTCAGACCAGAGAGTATAAAAGCCTGTACTGAGCATTCAGTATCAACTTCGAATTTGCTTGAAAGAAGTAACAGGCAGAAGAGAGTATGGCGGAATACGCAGTGTCTCGTTCCCTCTCGGGGAACTATGGTTACATACGTAACCCGAGACGTTCCCCTTCTAGGGAACTTCAACACTGCGTCTAACCAGAACGCTAGGGGAACGCAATACCCACTAGGCCAGACTCACTGCTGACTGTGAACGCACACTACGCAGTGAGAATAGAGGACCCTGGTGAGGGGTCTACATCGAGTTGATAGTGACGCACAAATGTATGTGGAGTCGACCATCCTGCCGCCAAACAAATGTCAGAAAGGGCTGAGCCCGAAATAGAAGCTTTGGAGGCCCCGACAGCCCTTGTGGAGTGGGCCTTAACAAATTTAGGTGCAGGGCGTCCAGCAGCCTGATAGGTAAATGAGATAGTCTCAACTATCCAATTACTTATTGTCTGCTTATTTGCCGGACTCCCCCTTTTTGAGGGTCCGAAGCAGACCAGTAACTGTTCACTCTTTCTCCAGTTGATAACCCGGTTAATATATGTATTCAGAGCTCTAACTGGGCAGAGTAAGTTTAACTTCTCTTGGTCCGACGACTGAAATGGGGGCGGGTTAAAGGCCTGTAGCACAGCAGGTCTTGCCACATGAGTGGGCACCTTAGGCACGTACCCCGGTCTGGGATAAAGAAAGGCTTTGGACATGCCTGGAGCAAACTCCAGAAATGAAGGTGCAACCGACAAAGCCTGGAGGTCACCAACCCTTTTTAAGGAAGAAATAGCTAATAAGAAAGCTGTTTTTAGTGTCAGAAACTTATCTGACGCCTCCTGCAGTGGCTCAAATGGGGGAACAGAGATGCCCTCGAGCACCAATGTTAAATCCCATGTCGGTACCCTGTGTGTGCTGACAGGCCTTAGCCTTATGGCTCCACGAAGGAAGCGACGAATTAGCGGATCCTGTCCTAGTGACTCATCATCTAGGGGAGAACGGTAGGCCGCTATAGCTGACACGTACACTCTCAGAGTGGATGCAGCTAACCCAGCAGACAGGCGATCTTGGAGAAATTCCAGCACTGAGGCTACCTGGCAGCTGACTGGGTTCAGCTGGTGTTCTCTGCACCAAGCTGAAAAGAGAGCCCATTTTAGGGCATAAAGCTTCCTTGTGGAGGGAGCCCTGGAGCTTAGAATGGTCTGAGCAACCTCGGTTGACAGTCCATACTCTATGAGGTGGGCCCCCTCAGAGGCCACACCCACAGTTTCCACAGGTCGGGTAGGGGATGAAGTATCATTCCTCCCGCCTGGGACAGAAGGTCCCTCCTGATGGGGATCTCCCACGGGAGATCCGCCAGCAGGGCTATGAGGTCCGAAAACCAAATCCTGGTAGGCCAAACCGGGGCTACCAGCAGTAACTGTACTCAGTCTTGACGGACCATCTCCAGGACTCCTGGGAGCAGAGCGATCGGGGGAAAAGCATACAGACGTAGCCTCGGCTATGTCTGAACCATGGCAACCAGTCACAGAGGGGCTGGATGCGAGAGAGAAAACCATAGTACGCAATGCGTGGTCTCTTGGGAAGCAAACAGGTCTACCTGCGCTTTCCTTAATCTTTCCCAAATGGACTCCACCACCTCGGGGTGAAGAAGTTTCCATTCCCTGGATCTCACCCCCTGCCTCGACAGGAGATCTGCTCCCATGTTCAGATGGCCCGGGACATACATTGCCCTGATGGACAGGATTTTGTTCTGGGCTCACAGGAGGATCCGATGTGCTAGTTTGCATAGCATTCGAGACTTCAGACCCCCCTGCTGGTTGATGTAAGCGACCACCAATGTGTTGTTCGTGCAGACTAAAACATGATAGCCCCTTAGATCTGGGAGAAAGTGTTTTAAGGCCAGAAACACGGCCATCATCTCCAGGCAGTTTATGTGCCAGTAATGATGATGTTCTCCCCATCGTCCCACTGCGGGAAGCCCCCTCAGGGTTGCTCCCCAGCCCGTTAGAGAAGCATCTGTCATAAGCATGACGCGATGACAGACAGCCCCCAACACTAGGCCCTGGGACAGGAACCAGGGCATTTTCCACATACTTAAGGCTCGAAGGCAGTGCCGCGAGACCTTGATCATGCGGATCAAGCCCGTTGCTCCCTAGCCCGTCAGAGAAGCATTTGTCATAGGCATGACGCGATGACAGACAGCCCCCAACACTGGGCCCTGGGACAGGAACCAGGGTATTTTCCACATACTTAAGGCTCGAAGGCAGCGCCGCGAGACCTTGATCATGCGGAAAGGATTCCCCTTGAGGGAAAACCCCCTGGATTTGAGCCACCACTGCAGGGGTCTCATGTACAGCAGACCGAACGGAATCACGCTGGCTGCTGCTGCCATGAGACCCAACAACCTCTGAAAGTGTTTCACAGTGATGAACTGGCCTAGTTTGACTCTGTGTACGGTTGACTGAATCGAAGCGATTCATGGCGGGGACAGACGTGCTCGCATCGTCATGGAGTCCCATAGCACACCTAAAGAAATGGTCGTCCTGGCTGGAACAAGCACACTTCTTGCGGTGTTTAACCGAAACCTCAACCTTCTGATATGGGTGAGAACGACATCTCGATGCCGAACTGCCATATCGTGAGTCTGAGCTAGAATTAGCCAATTGTCTATGTAGTTTAGGATACGTATCCCCTGCATACGAAGTGGAGCTAGTGCCGCTTCGACTATTTTGGTAAAGGTTCGAGGTGACAGAGCTAGGCCGAATGGAAGAACCCGATACTGGAACGCTTCGCCCCCGCAAGCGAACCTCAGGTATTTCCTGTGTTGGGGAAGGATGGAAATATGGAAGTATGCGTCTTTCAGGTCTATCGTCACAAACCAGTCCTCGGACTGAATTTGTGACACCACGTTTTTGATGGTTAACATCCTGAACCTGAGGGCCTCGACGGACCGATTTAGATTTCTCAGATCTAATATGGGACGCAATCCCCCATCCTTTTTGGGAACTATAAAATACCGGCTGTAAAACCCTGACTCTTTGTCGAGTGGGAGAACACGCTCTATTGCGCCTTTTATTAATAAGGCCAGTACTTCCTGTTCCATAACCAGAGCCTGTTCTGGCTTCACTATGGTGGGTGCAATACCGTTGAAGCGAGGTGGGCGTGCACAAAACTGTATTTTGTAGCCATGTTCTACTGTGAACAGGACCCACTGGGACACCATCGGCAGGTGTTTCCACGCTGCCAAAAAATGTGCTAGGGGTACCAGCCTCTCGAGACTGGCCTCTGGTTGTTCTTTGACCCCCCTGCAGAGGGGGTGGGGCCCCCAATGCCCTCAGACACTGAGGAACGCCCACCCCGGGAGACACAGAGCCCCCCACCAGCATACGTGGTGAGGTGGTCTCTCCCTTTCTCCGCGGACCCTGGTTCAGTGAGAGCGCTGAATGGTGCTCTCGGTGTCCAGGGGGGGCCCTGGAAAGCCTGACTCCCAACACGTCAGGACTTTGTTTTATCCTTTGTACTTTATGATATGAGGAGCTGGTTGACGGCTGGCCCTGACTTTTTGATCTTGGGGGGAGAAAGTCCCCGAGGGAGCTAGAGCATTTTTTAACTCTGTCGAGGGATTCGGCGACGCGATCAACGGCGTCACCGAAGAGCCCTGAGCTCGATATTGGAGCGTCCATAAGAATAGCTCTATCGGTTTCTGACACTTCTGCTTGTGTCAGCCAGAGGTGCCGCTCAGTAGCCACCAGGGTAGCCATAGATCGCCCCAAACTAGAGGCTGCCTCTTTAGTAGCTCTTAAAGCTAGATCCGACGCCCGAAGAGCTTCTCAAAGCTGTTCGGGTGTTGCTCCCCCACCATCTAGGCACTCTTTAATTAGGTCAGCCTGATATGCCTGCAGCACTGACATGGTGTGCAGGCATCCAACAGACTGACCAGCCGTCATATATGCTTTACTGACTAGACCCGATGTTACTCTTAATGGTCTCGACAACAAAGGAGGGACCCTTGCAGATTTTAGATCTGAACG